>NC_137879.1:20750330-20940330 GCF_963924005.1 Protomyctophum bolini | reverse complement strand
AATAAATAAAATAAATGTTCCAAATGAAGGATAAACTTAATCTTCTATTGTCATTACATTTCTAATTTGACAGTTTTTATATAGAGCATCATCGAGTTATGGGTCAGAATCAGATCAGGATAGATCAAACACCTAAATCCAATGTAAGATTATACTGTTTAGCACATATTGGCTATAGAAACTGATAGAGGTGATGATGATGATGATGATGATGATGATGATGATGATGAACCTAGTGGCCGCATGGCCAGACACGTTTTGAAAGAGACAGAGAATAATTGAGAGGGAGAGGAGAGAGTGAATAATTTACAATGCTCTTCTTTTTACCCTACAGGATTAATATGTCACTCACTTCTATCCTCTCGGCTGATGCCATTGACAAAGCCGTCAAGGACTGCCAAGGTAGGTTAGGTTAAACAACATAATATGTGCTATACCTCTGTAATGTGTAAGAGAACGAATGAATGAAAGACAGAAATATAACATTAGTTTGAACATTGTGACATATGAACACACACACACACACACACACACACACACACACACACACACACACACACACACACACACACACACACACACACACACACACACACATATGCACGCACACACACACACACACACACACACACACACACACACACACACACACACACACACAGTCGCACGCACACGCACACACACACACACACACACACACACACACACACACACACACACACACACACACACACACACACACACACACACACACAGACACACACAAACACACAAATTGTTTAATATTGCCGGTATATTATTATTATTTCAATAATGTAAAAGACTAAAGCCAATCTTTACTTATCCTAATTCTCATCAAGGTAAAACAATCTTTTAGTGATGTATTAGAATCCGTGATAAAGCTGCAGAGTGTAGGATCTGTCATTCTTGTGTGTGATTTTAAATAATGTACAGTGTCATGCTAACTCAGCCGTGATTTGAAAAATGTTTTCCGTGGACTTGTGTGTCTGCCAGTGTGTAACAGACAGAACCAGGAAGAGGGGGAATAAATCACCCTCCTGCCGGACAGCAGCCTTGTAGCCAATAGCTGATCTACAAGCTCACAATGCATCGCATGACGTGCCGATATTGTGCCTTGTGTGTGTGTGTGTGTGTGTGTGTGTGTGTGTGTGTGTGTGTGTGTGTGTGTGTGTGTGTGTGTGTGCGCGTGCGTTTCCAGCTCCAGACACGTTCAGCCACAAGAAGTTTTTCGAACTGTCTGGCTTGGCCTCAAAGACACCCCAGGAGATTAAAGATGTCTTCCGTCTGCTTGATGATGATGACAGTGGGTCTTTAGAGGTGGAGGAGATTAAGTACGTATAGTTCTATACTATATAGATACTATATTTACTTACCGTATATTTCTTTGTCACAAAGTGACAGCTGTGACAATGAATTGAGAAAAACAATATGTTCAGGCAATATAAAATAAATTCCTGGCTTGCACTCACTGAGACAAAATAAGCCAAGAGAACTGAATTGATTCTTGTCCTGTAACATAACCCATAACCCCCTTTTTTACAGGATTTTACAGGATCTAGCTGTAGGCTTATCTCTCTGTCCACTTCTATTCATATTAATTTGACACACCTGCTTCCATCCAGATTCTTCCTGCAGCGGTTCGTACCTGGGGCTCGGTTGCTGACTGATGCAGAGGCTAAGGCCTTCATATCAGCGGCCGATGATGATGGTGATGGCGAAATCGGAGCAGAGGGTCAGTTCTGAATATTAATCCCTGTCACATATATGCATGCTTTGATGCGCTTACTACAGTAACTGATCAGACCTTGTTGTCATCCAATAGCTGAATGTAATAACACCTGCTCTTTGAAAATCTGTTGTCATGTTATGTAAAGAACATTAAGAGATACTATTGATATTTTTCAATCATATTAGGACTTTTGTTTTTAAAATATCTGATATTTTACCTGAAAAATACTGTTGGTAATGGCACAAACACTTCTGTCTCTTTATAATAATCTTATCACCAGCATTGTGACCTTGTTGCATGTCGACTCAGGCATTCTAAAAAAAATAATCTGGCGTGTTACTGTGAATACATGTATAATACCATGGGCTGGTATGTTGTATTTGAGCTTTAGCAACGGATACCACAATGTAATCAGGACAATCCTTAGATTGAAAATCCACATCATGTCAGCATCTCTTGGCTGGTTAATCTTGGATTTTTTTTAACCGAATGTCAATCATATTTGAAATACATTCAATTACATCAACTGCTTAATCTCATAATTAGTTTTGCAAACTGTGAAATGATAAAGGTTTTAACAGAGTATGTAAAATATTTTATTTTGTGCGATAAATGATCTCTCAACTAAACTAAAACAAAAAATGTTTCTCACTCTAGAATTCAAGACGTTGGTCCTGTCCTGAGATGTCTGCAGATTAAGAGCGTTGGGAAGAGAGCACGAGTGTTCACGTCTTCTATCCTCTCCTCCCTTCATCTCTTGTTCAGGAGTCCTCAGGTCCCCGTCATACATTCCCAGGATTGTATTTTATTTACTACCGAAACTCTATGCACTTGAATTGTTTCTAATTGTCCTTTTCCTGATTAAAAACAAACACTTTTTATGTATTTTTTCCTTTTGTTTGTGAGTGTACTGTATCACTTTGTTGCTTCTTCTCTTTCTATGCACAGACCACTGCACATGCAACTGATGATGAATGAGATGACTAAATAAACGAAATGAACTTACTCGTTGCTTTCTGTTCTGTTTTTTATTTATTTCTTATACGTACTACATGGTTGAAACACAGTTAACACAGTAAACACAGTTATCTGTGTTTTCTGCTGCAAGCTGTACATTGTTGTCTGCTTTTGCTTTTAACTCTGTTTTGTCTTGTGTCAACTGTTTTTAACTTGTTGTACGGCGACCTTGAGTGCATGAAAGGCGCCTTATAAATAAAATATATTATTATTATTCAGATATTTATAAAGTCTCAATACACATTCTAAAGGTTTTCACAACTGTACACTACTGAATGCCTCCATTGTAAATGAGAGTAGGGTTTTATTTAGACCTAATAAATTAGACCACAGACCGAAAGGTTGTTGTAAATTCCAGGTGGTCAATTCTAAAACAATAAAACTCTCCTTTGGGTCAAACTCAACTAGGTCTTACTTACGGATAATGGATCAAAGTTGTTTACGGTTTACCAGACATACAGTAGCTGTCAAAAAAGTCAACTAGGATGTTGAGGCAAACTATATCAAATGGTATGTAGTTCAAATCAACTTCGCAGTGAAATGATAGGGGAAAGAGAGTGCAGATTAAAGTTACAAAGGACTGGGGCCTCTCAATGTCTCAATGGCAGGACTGTCCCCTCTAGGGTTTCTGCTGAGTGAATTGGGCTAGTAAATAAGAAGACAAGACCAGAACCAGTCCCAACATTATTCCTGATCATTCATCTCTGTTCAGCCAATTCAAAATACTGTATGATCAGACTTCCAATTTTAATGAGATTTACCTGTTTTATTTCTTGTTTGTAGTTAGAAGACCGAATAGGTAAATAATGTATTCATTGGCTGGGATTGATTCCATTAATTTAAGTATCCCAAGTATCTGTGTTACCATTACACTATGAAAAGGGTACCGCTCTCTGTGATACGGTTCACAAGTCTTCACAAAGGGGTGTTACACTGACCACACCAACATGCCATCATTATCCCAATTAAGTGTAAAATGTGAAGCTATACCTGCTGCTGTAATCAAGGCCCTCAGACAATTCTAATACAAAACCAGGCTAGTTGTACTTGTACTTCACTTAAATGAAAATGTAATGAAATGAACAACGCAACCTACTGAAATGAAAATGTAATGAAATGAACAACGCAACCTACTGAAATGAAAATGTAATGAAATGAACAATGGAAAAAGTACTCACATTTTGTGCTTGAGTAAAAGTATCAATAGTGCAATATAGAAATACTCTCTGTAAAAGTAGAACGTACTACTGTTTATAGAACTTTATGTAGTTCTGCTTTTGAAAAAAAACAGTTCTGCTTTTGAAAAAAAAGCAGAACTACAAGCTCACAATGCATCGCATAGCGACACATTGTGAGCTTGTAGATTGGCTATTTTCAATATAGGGCTGAAGTGTATGTACAAGTATGTTTTGTAATAATAATTAAAATCTACAAAATAACTATAGTACAGTACTTATACGTAAATGTACTTTCCACCACTGGTTGTAACTTGTATAGGCTTCTGAGTGAGCCTAGGGGGACGATTTTATAGTGGAACCTTATGTTGGATGAAATTAAACCCACCCGGGCAGTTGTGCGTGTGACGCTCATAGCTGTCAGAAGCTGTACCAGGAAGTAAGCGGCTTCTCTTTCTAAATCTAATTTACTCAACTTTCACAGTTATCTTCTCAGAAACTACGACCCCGAACATTCTGAATGTTTCCAAATGTATGCACCGTAAAGTGAGTATTACAGTTTTGTTGTCATTTGAAAAAGTGTGTTTCAGCGAGCTGTACTCAATGGAAAATAGCTGCTGCTGCTGGTGTCATAGCTAACTTGAATAGCTACACACAAATTGAGCACCTAACGTTGGCTAATTGCTACATGTTGTTGTACTCACTCACTGCTTTGCTAACCGACCACAATAGATGTCTTTGTCGTCATAATTGCAAGAGTCAAGTATGGAAAAACAAAAGATGAACTATGCCAAGTTTGCGACCCCGTTCTAATCTAGGCCTGGCGTTGCTGTAGGCAGGCTTGGGGTTTCGCTTGTAAGTATCACTTATCGTTGTAGTGATCTGCTGCCCCTTGGGAATCACCAGGAGGCACGACATCAATTTACACAGCTATGCTAGCTGTGATGATACACAACGTTATGTTACTGTGTCTTCTGATGACACAAAGCCGTTTAACTGTATTTTATGTTAAAGGCACATGAATGGCTCAGCTGACCCCGGACAAAATCCAAGTACTGGTTATTATTGGTGCTATTAGGCCCAGAGAGAAACTGTCTACAATCTTTGGCATTACATTTACACCAAGTCACCAAGCAAAAAACGTAGCCTATGCGTTATACTCTATTATGATTTGAACTTTGAGTCTCACTCACATCAGGAACTTCACCAAAGCTGCATAGACCAGGGGTGCCCACACTTTTTAGACCTGAGAGCTACATTCAGTTTCAAAATTACTGGCTCAACCAGATCTACCCACCAAAAAAAGAATGATCCCATGCAGAAAATAGTGGGTAGTACAAGACAAATGCACTAGGAATGGGAAATAGGGGGAAATGGAATTGGTAGGGTTTTTTTGTACATGCATTTGAAATACTGATTGACTCATGGTGCAAAACACTCAGACACTCAGATCACACAGCCTGTGATCTACTGGTAGATCACGATCTACCTTTTGGGCACCCCTGGCATAGACTGTTTCTCTCAAGCCAACACTGAGCGAATGATCACATGTAGGGCCGGACTACCGTACTGCGCTTACCAGTATGTCTAGTCTCCCCCAAAACACATGTTAGTTAAAAGATAATATAAAATTCAGTTCCTGCAGTTAACTTCTGACCCAAGTCCCAAACCAGAAGGAGAGCTCATCATATCACATCAATCTTAAAATCAACCCATGGCTGCAGTGACTGTTAAATGTTTCATTGATTTTAAGTTCATTTTTTGTGTCTCTAATACACTTTTTAAGAAATGAGCCAGATATGGAATGTCAGAACAGGTCAGCACCATATATGTAGATCTAAGGGTGTCAGTTGGGGCAGTGTATTGAATGTACAGGGTTTGATGAGGGCCCAGGTAGGGCCGGGCCTTAATTTTCGGGCTTGTTGAGAACTGTAGTTCTGGCCAGACGACGGCGCCGCTCGTCGGCAGTCTCCTCCATGAGAGTGTGGAGGTCGTACTGCCGGGGCAGATCAGAGTGTGGAGGTCGTACTGCCGGGGCAGATCAGAGTGTGGAGGTCGTACTGCCGGGGCAGATCAGAGTGTGGAGGTCGTACTGCCGGGGCAGATCAGAGTGTGGAGGTCGTACTGCCGGGGCAGATCAGAGTGTGGAGGTCGTACTGCCGGGGCAGATCAGAGTGTGGAGGTCGTACTGCCGGGGCAGATCAGAGTGTGGAGGTCGTACTGCCGGGGGCAGATCAGAGTGTGGAGGTCGTACTGCTGGGGCAGATGAGAGTGTGGAGGTCGTACTGCCGGGGCAGATGAGAGTGTGGAGGTCGTACTGCCGGGGCAGATCAGAGTGTGGAGGTCGTACTGCCGGGGCAGATCAGAGTGTGGAGGTCGTACTGCCGGGGGCAGATCAGAGTGTGGAGGTCGTACTGCCGGGGCAGATCGGGGTGTGGAGGTCGTACTGCCGGGGCAGATCAGAGTGGAGGTCGTACTGCCGGGGCAGATCAGAGTGGAGGTCGTACTGCCGGGGCAGATCTGGGTGTGGAGGTCGTACTGCCGGGGGCAGATCGGGGTGCATGTCTGGTGAGTCAGACTGCTGGGCGAGTGCGGTCACTTTGGCATGGGATGAACTTTGATCAATAAATCACAATGACCTGGGCACCTTATATGGGGGCTGATGTCACGTGATGTCATGATGACCCGGTCACCTGGGGGCTTGCCTGGGTTGACCAGGGGGCTGATGTCACAATGAGCTGGGAGCTTGCCTGGGGTGAGTGACCGGAATTGTGAGTGTCATGACAGAGTGACGGGAATTGTGAGTTAGGTGTCAAAAACGCAAGGTTTCTTTTTTTTTTAATAATATTTGTTTTATTTGGAAAGTGCAGTATAGTACATATAGCATTTCTACAAATGACACAAGAGCAATTCCCAAGATTTTCTTCTTTTCCCACCCCTCTTCCCTCCCTCATCCCCCCTCCATGTGGCACCATCTCCAATGTCTCTGTATAGTATAGTCCTTTTTCTACATAAGACATCGAGTCCACACTCAAACAGGGACAGACAAGGCAATAACACTTCAGGTGGTAAAAAACACAAGGTTTCATAGTTGATCGATTATTAATTGATTATTTTATTAAATGATTAATTATAGATTTTATAATTGACTAAATTAAGTAAATGTTGCACGCCGTCGCCTACTTGATACCTGTCTAATAGTCACCCAATATTGGTTGAAATTCCCAACTTTATTCTCTTGACTTGTATCTATAGAATTTAGATGTGAACAAGAAGTTGGTCATTATCACCTTTTAGATTTGCCACAGTATGAGATCTATTTATCTTTTTCTGCAGGTACACGGCATGCTAACCACGCTCTTCTTGGAACAGAGGAATTCCAGACATAAGTCACACTAATGCTGATGATCAGGTATCAAGTCAAATGAAAGCATGAGGATTTTAAGATTATAAGTATGAACAGTTTGTTCATTAAGTTGTCTTCTCCCCTCTGTCTGTCTGTTGCAGTCCGAGAATGGCCTCAGGAATGCAAGAGAAACAGTACACTCCATCTCTGCTTAATTTCTTTGTTTATAACCCTTCATTCGGGCCACGGGAAGGAGAGGTGAGTCCAGACAGTGTCTTGTTTGTTGTAACACGTCGTGTCACCACTGTATGCTTGATCCGTCTCCATGGCATTCTTAATCAAAGTCAGTATTTGCTAAAGGGTTATTTTGATACTGTCCCTTGAGCACTCCTATGATGGACAGTGTCTTGGTTTTTTTTAGGAGGAGAAGAAAATCCTGTTCTACTACCCCAGTGAGGTGGAGAAAAATGAGAAGATCCGGAATGTGGGTCTCTGTGAAGCCATTGTACAGTTTACCAGGTAGAGATAGCTCTTGAATCTGAAGAGTGTAAAATCACTGCTGTACTTCTCTCAGTGACTGACTTACTACAAACAATGTTTTGGCATAAAAAAGGCTATCCTCATTTTAGCCTTGTGTGCCCGGATCGTTTCTTTTTTCTTCATACTAAAAACAATTACTGTAACTTGGATAAAGAAGTTCGTCCAATTTAAATTTTAACACAATTTTGCCAACATAATGCCACTGCCCACAGAAGTCACCCCCCCCACACACACGCATATCAAGAACTAATACTTCATTCCAATAACCATTTTTCATTGATGTTCCATGTATTTTGTGAGATATGCTATACATAAAAAGTTCATGTATATTAGAGACATGGTTTATTTGGAAAGCGTTTTTCTGCAATCCTATGTTAAAAGGGACAAGGACTGACGGATACAGATATCACCATGGCAATGGCATATCGGTCGGTTCGGCGGTGCCGTAGGTGTAAGGGCCGTGTCGCGTCCTGAACTCTAGATGTGAGGGCTGCATAGTGGCCTGAACCTCTAGTACTAATAAAACAGTTTTCTATTTTTTGTGTGTTTCAGGACATTTTGTCCGACAAAACCAGCGAAGTCTCTACATACACAGAAGAACCGGCAATTCTTCTTCGAGCCAGAGGACAGTTTCTGGGTAGTCATGGTACAAAAACAACTCTCACTGTCTTTACTTGCAATGCATAAGGTGTTTGTATTCTAGACATAATAATGGTTCTGTTTTTAATTGCATTTGCAGGTTGTGCGAAACCCAATGGTAGAGAAACCAAACAAAGATGGGAAACCACCTACAGTAGAATATCAAGAAGAAGAGATTCTTGTAGGTCTTTTCAAGTAACTTTTGTTTGCTTATCTTTTGAGCTGTGCTAACTGCTCCAACTCAGGCTTTGTGTGTGTGTTTTATTTGGAAAATTCTGTCCATACATAGCCTTACTGTAAGTTGCTGTACTCTCTTGCATCCACAGGACACAGTTTATGGTGCAGTCTTAAGGCAATGCTACAGTATGTACAAGGTAAGCAGCACCAGATTGCTTTTAAATACTTTCACAGCAAGCCAGTTTTGCCTGGCTAACAGATATGCTCTTCAGAAATGCAGACATTTACCAGAATTCTATACCTCATGCAACCATTGTATTGTTATAAATGCTCTGGAGGTATTCTAGGGCTTATCCAGTGAACAAACACCAATGAACTACTGCGTGTAGTGTACTCAGAAATCCAATCGCTTGCGCTTACCTCCAAGCCTCATTTTCTGATTGGCACTGACCCTTAGTGGCACAAGGGCTTTGTACTTTATATGTAAGACATTAACGTTGTTATTGTTAATGCTGTAGCTCTTCAATGGCACATTCAGCAGAGCGATGGAGGCTGGCGGAGTGGAGCTTCTCATCCAGAAGCTCGAGAAGTTCTTCTACAGGGTAAGAAGATGAAACACATCTATCCATACACTGACTCATAAACATTAGCATAATAAATATTAGCATATGACTCATATGTCATATAACTACTTTATGTTGGTATGAAAGTCAATTATACCTGTTACTGCCTGATACTAAATGTCTACTTCATGATGTACTGTAGCACTTTCATTTGATTGGCAGATACACATTAGCTCCTCTTTTTTAATTCAGTGTAAACAGGCGTTGACACAGGACACTTTTGCGGGAAAGTACTCACATCATCCTGTGTTGGCAGACACGCCAGACTGCCGGCCGCCATAGCCTAATGATTCTTGATAAACGCAGACATTCATTAGTCCTATTGGTGTGGAGCTAGCCACACGCCTTGATGTAAGGACACAGCTTTAGGCTCACCCGTTGAGATTATTAAAGAGCGTGAATAATTCATGTGTAATGAAGAGGACACCCTCTGTTGCCTCTTAAGCTTTCTTGGGCTTCCCTCTTCCAGAATGTAACTCAAAGATGCAGAAGACTGAAAAAAAAAAGTGAGAGCTGGTGGTGTACATGTCAGAGGTCGAATGTCAGAACCTCCCCTCCTGTCCTTGGGTGACTCGGGCATTTGTAGAGAGCATGGACCCCTCTCTCTTTTCCATCTCCTGTTTCTGAGTCTTCATGTGTGCGCTGGCTCATGCATGTGTTTTTGTGGTGTGGCCAATCTCCTGTTATTTCATGCATGTGCTTGTAATTTGTATGTACTGTATGTGTCTGTGACCAGTATCTTCAGACGCTGCACCTACAGTCATGTGACCTGCTGGACGTGTTTGGTGGAATCAGCTTTTTCCCACTGGACAAGATGACATACCTGAAGATCCAGTCCTTTGTGAACAGAGTGGAGGAGAGCCTCAGCCTGGTCAAATACACAGCCTTCCTCTACAACGACCAACTCATCTGGTACATGCTATTTATGTGCACCCCCCAACTGCCCAGTCAGACTGTTTATTGTTGCTGTCAGGCTGAAACCTTCTGTAACGCTTTGTGTTTTTTGGTAACCCGCCCTACTTGATCACTAGAGTGCCACATAAAAGTGCAGCCGGTGCGTTTTGAGCTCGTGGATCTGCTACTTTTGAATTTGAATCCTGAAAAGTAACAGTTTTGGACATGAGGTTTCCACCCGACAGAGACGTTGTACGAACGAGTGTGTTCTTTTTAGTTCACCTCCCCCACTCTCGTTAGCGTGCGGCTGGAATTGTTGTCATTTCCAATCCCATTACCACAGGCTGGGTGGAACAGGCGGGCCCAAATAACCAGTAATCCTCTTTGTGGGATATTATATATGCATTTATTATTATTATTATTTTATTTTTATCCCACGATATTTGTAACCCATTTTTTTCACCCAGTGTCAATTGTCTAGTGTAATACTTGGTGCTACACTCCCTCTGCCAACCTGGGGTGAGCAACGGACTGACCTCATGTTTCCTTCAATACATGAGGAGTCCAAGGCGCTTCTTTTCTTTCCATCAGGCGCCCCGGCTGGCCAGAGGGAAGCAGTTTTAGAGAACAGGATTACTGCATATTTTTGTGAGGGTACTACCTACCCTAGGGTACACTAGAAGAACATGCAAACTCCACACAGAAAGGCCCTTTTGCCAACCCCACTTAGGGTATGGGCACTGATGACGCGGAGGAGAGAACTTGCCCACAGCATCCCCAACAAGAATGGAACCCAAGGCCTACCGAGTCCCACTGCGCCACCGTGCCCCCATTATATGTATTCTGATATCTCTTTCCGTTTTAATTGCACTGTCAGCCGACCAGCTTGAATGGAGGGATTAGTGATCGCTAATGTGTTGACCAGAGAGCAGCTTTCACTGCCTTAGCGTGACCCTTCATTATACTGTATATGAAAGCCTTTGAGGGATGCATACATTTGTTTGATTTCTTGATTTTAACTGCTATTTACTCACATTGCTATGCCTCATTCTCACCAGCTACAGTGGTCATTCTTAGCAGCACACTTTATATAACATGCCAGTCACCAAAAGGTTCAACAAATCATCAATCAATCAATACCCACCTTTATTAATCAAATTATCAAATCTACCACACATCTGGTTCTCACTTGTCAATCTTCCTATCTAGCTTTCTATCACCCCCAGATATATGTGCATGTATCTTGTTTCATATTATTAACAATAATCCCTTTGTCTTGTATTCATTGATGTGAATGTGTCGAGGCATTTAAAGTTGTGGTTAACCACTTTCAACGTGTTAACTCTCATTTGGGCATGTCCTGGGTGAATGTTCACCGTATCGTACAACAAATGATATAGGGCTTAATTAGTGTCTGTCGTTGTGACTGCAGGAGCGGACTAGAACAGGATGATATGAGGATCCTGTACAAGTATCTGACCACCTCATTGTTTCCCAGGCACTCTGAACCAGAGGTGAGTAGAATTGAGGGCCGACGTAGAAAAACATGTCAAATTGTTTAAAAAGAGATGGGATACGATACATGCGTGTATAGACTACAGGCAAATCCGCGGAGGGCTGCCCTGGGCGCAATCGTAGCTGCGGTGTCGCATTACGTGCAGCTTGACACCGCAGCATTGATCGCCTACAGGGCACCCCTCCGGTTTCGTCTAAAGCGGTGGAGGGAGGAATAAACTTAGGAAGGCAAGGTTGATTTTGAGTGAAAGACGAGCGGTTTGGATTGAGGCGAGAGAAGGGAAGGTGATGGATTGGATGAGAGATAGAATGTTTTGAACATGAGATCCACTGCTCTCTTCTGACCTCTAGAAATCCACTCCTCTGCAGGTGTTTCCTCTACTGTGTGTGATGTCACTAATGTGATTCTGTACATACTGAACTGCACTAGACCAGATTGAAATGATTTCAATAAACTCAAGATATAATACGGTAGCAATAGTGAGTGTATGATATGTTTTTGGAGTGTATGATAAAATGATGAATGAGTACTTCTCACGTTCAATGTAATGAGGACTCTGTCTGTCTCTCCTTCTCTCCCTGCCCCCTCCACTCTCTCCCCGTCCCAGTTGGCTGGCAGGGACTCTCCACTCAGGCCTGAAGTGGCAGGGAATCTGTTGCACTATGGAAGGTGAGCCTTTCAACCCATTCTGACCTGAGATCAGATTCTAAAAAAATCTTAAATCCTGACAGTTTAAAAAAATAGCAGACCTACAAGCTCATAGCGAGTGGCGCACTATGAGCTTGTAGATCTGCTATTTTTCAATAGTATGACATAATGCATTGCTAACACCAAAATGGGTTCCCGCCCAAAATGGGTTAACGCAGTCGTATTGTGGGACAAAGTGATGTAAACCACATCAGTTGTTGTTGTTGTTGTCATTGTTTATTGTTCTTGCTGAGTCTCCAAAACAATTTATTGAGATCATTTTGTCATTATAAAGAAAGCTTCTGCATTATAAAGAAAGCTTAACTTCACAAATGCACATGATCAACAATAATACGTTGCTGGGTTGTACTGCTTGTGTTTAGTCTTTTTCATTGTTTACAACTTTTCACTGTTGATGTAGCTTTCTCTGCTGCTATTCTCTCTCTGGGAGAGGGGGCTAGAGCCTAATTTATACTACGCTGCTGCCCGCACCATGGTTTTAAAACGGGCCTATAAAATAGTGTAATCCTGGATTTTATTCATATAATATAACCAGTAAGACGCCCTAAGGGTGAGAAGCGACCTTGTCACGTGCATTCATCCGCCTGGGTGACGGCAATACTGCTGGGCGAGCGCTGGCGCTTTGGCATGGGGGGTCAGATCAACATGTGGAATGAATTTGGTTTGATGACATTTGGAATGTCAGAACAGGAAGGACGGTTGGGGAAGGACCTGTTCTGACATGTCAGCAACAGGTCAGCTCCATATTTGGAGATCTATGGTTTTGAGGTCGGATGTAGATTGCTGGCCGGCTCCATTTATGCAGATCTAGGTGATGATCCATGTATGGTTAGCCAGGGTTAGCTGAGGTCAGTGTCGTGATCTTCATATGGAGACGGCCATATATGGTGGCGTGACGTGTCACGAGGCTTGATGTCATGGAGATTTAAGGGTCATGATGTCACGAGATGTCATGAGGCCATGACCATATATGGAGAGGTGAGGTCACGAGGCGTGATCATATATGGAGATGTGATTGAGGGAGGCGTGACTATATATGGAGGTGTGGGTGACTGACAAACGGACAGTGAAATGCAGGTTTTTATAGTAAATGCATTCTACTGTCGCAATAATATATGAATACTAGTAATTAAACAATTCTACAATAACCAGCAGACCAGAATTCTACAATAACCAGAATTCTATGAGCTGGGTTGTTACTAACCTCCAGTAAAACAATAAATTGCTTTGAATTTAAATGTAATGCATTATGTTTTGCATATATGTTTTGGGAAATTAATTTGCACTTTTAAACACTTTACCCATTGTTCCCTAATGGGCAAGAACATGTAGTACAGGTGTTATCAATGTTGTCGCTCTGGATTAAGAGTGTCTGCTAAATGCCTAAATTGTGCATTTCATCTATATGCAGCCTGCAAGCCAATTCAATTATATTGATATTTTGAAGCCTACAGTGTATAAGCTCAAACAGAAATGTCATTTTTATACTCCAATGCTGCAAAACACTATTCAATCGTTAATCACAATTATTGGACATAAAATGTCCTGATTGTGATAGCCCTATGTCCAAGTTCATGCTATCCCATCACATTTGTACCCATGTGTTATCCGAGGTGACCCATGACTAAAGGGAAATTGGAGCTCATATGGTGGTCAGAGGACACAAGTTGACTTCTGCTGACCTAGATCCTGTGCAGGGATCCTGCCTGCACAGCTGTAACAAGATAACATAAGACGGCAATTGGGATACACTGTAAAATCGGCAGTGTTGATTTATCCATTTACTCAGAGTTAAATTGCTGTGTGATGCTGCAAATGATTGGGAAGTGAATGCAGCAAGGATGGATTGATGTAAAATTTGGATCCTGGTGGGACTCAAACCCAAGGATGCTATGGTTAACTGCAACTCATTGATTTCCAATTCCATTTACTGTAAGTTTCAGTCATTAAGATGACTTATAAAATGCATCCATGAAATAAGGTTCACGTCCAAGTGCTAGGACACATTACAAGCAGTTGTACTGTAACTAAGTTCGAGGCTCAGCCGATCTTTCATCTATTTCCATTTCAGTTCAATTGAGTTGGGTGACATATTCAAGAACAGGTTGTGGAATGTGTGCGTGACTACCTTTCAGTCAATGTTTTAAATGTTTAATCTCATCTCTAATAAACGACTCCATCTCGTCTCACTCACTTTAATCATTTTACCGGCTGCACGGTCAGACACGACATTTTAAACGGAGAAGAAAACCAGCACTCACGGCAATAGCTTTTCAGGCACTTATTTATTTTACCATAGGTAGGTTAGGTATATGGCATGCTGCAGACAATCTCATCTCTGCCAAGCATTTGCCTCATGTTTTTACCCCCCTTCTTTCTTTCTTTCCAGGTTTCTCACAGGACCGTCCAACCTCAAAGATCCCGAGGCCAAATTCAGATTTCCCAGAATATTTGTCAACACAGAGGACAACTATGAGGAACTGCATCTGATTGTTTATAAGGTGACACGTTTGCCTGACTAATGACGGGCTAAAAAATTGATTCATAAAAAGGCTTTATTTTTAATGCTTTAAAACATGGAATAGGTAGTAGACCGGTTGTTCATGAAGAATAGAATTAGGCTGAAGGCCCTCGCTGCTGTGTCTAATGATATGGATTTTTTGGGAAGGGGATTATTAAATGGCAATGTTAAAGGAGAATTCCATGCTAGAAGGCTTTCTTACCTTATTTGTAGTTGTTACGTCCCCACCAAAGAGGTCCAGGTGTTATTTTATTATTATTATTGGCTATTTCCCCTAATATAAGTCCTCAATGAATTGAATTGAATTGCATTTAATTGAATGAGGCATTGGGGTGTTGTGCTAATTCGCTTATTTCCATCGCTCAAAAAAGAATATTTTTTGTATATATCCTCTCTTCATAATGTAAATAGTATACAAGTGGCACACTTTACTACTTATTTCGATGGAAATAAGCGAATTAGCACAAAAACCCAACCCCCATTGAGGGCTTTTATTAGGGGAAATAGCCAATAATGCACTTTTGCACAAAATAACACCTGGACCTCTTTGGTCTTCTAGCATTGAATTCTTTGCAGCTTCAGATCCCATTTCAAGGTGGCACAGCGCTAGATATAATAGCATGTAACCAAAAGACACTTTGGAGGACCAGCAACCAACATGGGTATGATTACTTCTAATGCGACTAGCGACGGGACCGTGATGAGCTGTGGAATTGGAAGCATTGATTTAGATCAAAGGTTATTCACGTTTTAAGATATTCGATCCCATCCATTAAAATGGAGGGGGACCACTTTGGATGACGTCCCAACCGGAAATGACATTGAATGCTGCCCAATAGACGCTCCCAGCCTGTATATCGGTGCATTCGGTTATGGAATGATTAATGTTCCGTCTTTTGGGCACCCATGACAGTTATAAGAAGTATTCGGATCTGTGTAGCCTGTATATATTTCCCCGGTCTGTACTCAAAACTGTGTTCAATCTGCTCTTTTCCAGGCAATGAGTGCAGCAGTTTGTTTTATGATCAGCGGTAAGTAATCACACTATTTGTCATATGTCACATTTTCATTGAGCTACCATTTGAGTGGAAATGAATGCCCCGTAACCAGTCATTGCTGTTTTACTCAGCTTTGTTCAGAATAGAGCACAGAAGTCTGACATCAGTGCCGCTGTAGTGCGCTATCCCCCTGGTTCAGTTATTACTTACGCAAGCAGAGCGCGCAAGTAATAGTTTTCGTTTTCGTATGCCGCCGTTTGATGTGTATGCGCCGTGCTAGCATATGACGTAATGACTACTTGTGCTTGATATGGCAGTGGTGTCAGGTTACATACATGTATACATAGGGTCATTACCTTTAATCCTCCCGACACTAAAACATATCGTCATTACGTCACCATCGAAAACCAATTACACCCTGGCATTGGGTCCTTTAATCCACATCTTTATTACGTCATCATTGAGAGCTAGTTGTACCAGTTATACCCTGACGTCATATGCTGCTACGATACATACGCATCAAACGTAACCACAGTATACCGCTAATCAACTTACAAATTACATATACATAGAGGCATTTCCTTTAATCCACCCAACACTGATCGACATATACGTCACCATCGAAAGCCCTCCCACCTAATTATTTCCTTCTTGCCCCACTTGTTACTCTTCCTTGCCTCTATATGCCCCCCCCTAGCCTCGGTGGAGCTGACGAGGGAGTTCTGTGAGCAGCTAGATGGACTTGTGGGGCCCCAGCTCACCTTGCTGGCATCTGACATCTGCGAGCAGTTCAACATCAATCGCAGGATATCGGGGTAAATGGACCACAATCTGAAATGTAATCCCACTTAAAAATTTCATCACAAGTTCAGAGACATCAAAATGCTCATGTTTCTGGTTTTATAGCACTGAAAACACGTCGCATGTATTTTCTGTGTACTAAAGAGCTGGAGAGACAGGTTCTGAATAACAAAAACTATAGGAGTGATTATTATCTTACTGTACACTGGCACTAATGCAGAAGTATTTGAAGATGGAGCATCCAACCGTCAATTACTCACAAGTGTTCCCAAACGGAAGACCTTCATTATAACACGACTAACCAAGCTCCTCCTTCTCGGTTGGCAACATGACAGGATTCAGGGCTGTGGCGTGCTGTCTTCCTTTTCACGAAAATCTGCTTTAAAATGGTGTAATCGCTTGTCGCAGTGTTTTTAAAATAATCCAAAGTGGCAATCGACAACAACTGAACATACTCTACTGTTACACTTTAACACCTAATATCCACATAGCGCAGAGTGGAAATTAGTTTGATTGCTCCAGTTGCATCTCCCACTGACCCATTTCATTTGAAAGGCAATGACACGAATAATGTTGGTGTATTCTGTGACACGTTAGTTAACACAAGCCTTGCATGTTAACATTAAGTACCTCGTTGAGGCCCTGGACATTGAGGGTTGACAAGTTGCGCACTGTGTGTGGTTAATTGCCCTCTATTGTTTTCTTAAGTACAGACAACAAGCTGCTGGAGAAAAAGGCTACAGACTAGTGGTAGGGAGAGATGGTGGCAAGACAGTGATGCGTAATAAATGCTAATACATCAATAAATATATCATCTTTCAAAGCCCATGTTGGACTTCAGCACTAACCCCAAATTTGACTTAAGTAGCCTAATATATGGTAATGTGGTCTTTAAATTAATCTAAATATTTCTTTCTTTTTTTCTGGACAGTGTCCATTCATATTCCCCAATACTTAATGCCTGAATCACTATCTTGTTATTGTTTTGTTTTTTGACAAAGTACTTCTCTCGACAGTGATTATACCCAACAGACAGTGTCACTTGACAGCGCCATGCATTCAATCCCCTTTTGAATTGACCCACATAGGGCCGACGGCGTCAGACGAGACTCTTGTTACTCCATCGGATATTGTCACAGGCTCACTACTTGTGGGGTAACACAAGCGTTGTGGCCAGCCAGTGTTACTTGGGAGCCTGGCACGCTGCATGGTACTCCAACTCCGCTACCCCTACAGATAACTGGAGATAAGCGCTGACCAGTAACCTAAGACTCTGGACTCTGTGGCTTGGACAGTTTGACAAGCTTCTTCTTAGTCATCCGAGTGAAGAATAGAGTGAATAAGTAATGCTGGCCCAAAAGGTCCACTGCTGGAACCCAGCCCATCTCTTCTGATCAAGACTGCCGGAACTGTCGAGTAGACTCAGATAGGGTGATACACACACACAGACACACAGGCACTGTGCTACTGCATACACTTACAACACACAGTTTACTGATTAACACATTCATACATGTGTACTCGGTTTCTCTGATGCATGCATACACACTACACAGTCATACTCTTAAACACGTTCTCTTTCTCGGGCCATCGATTAGTTAATCTAATCTGTGCCCGAACATAATGTTCATAATGTGCACCATCAGTTTATTGCACCATCAGATTAACTATGTTGAATCTGCAGCGGGACACATTTGGAAGGCAGAATATTTTACTTGTATTTGCCCAGTGTGAACTGGACAAATAATTTGGACAGCATGCAGCAAGAGAATTGTATTTTGTGGAACAAATTTGAAAGATGACAGACGCTGTGTAGGTGTAGGTTATTCGTTAATTCGTGTATTATTGTAGATTTTGTCACTTCTCATGCAGGTGTAGATTTTGTTTCAGAATTTGGTGCAGAACCGTGCCATCAGCTAATTTGTCAGCTAATGTACTGTAGTGTCAGTCTGTGTAATGTGTTTGGACTGGAGCATCTTTTAACATGAAACATCACCCACTATACTTTTGTTTACGTATTTTTTTTAAATACCTGGGTGTTTGGAATGACAAAAGTAACCTCAGGAAAGACAGATGGGTGTGCGACTGTGCGTGTGACAATATAATCATGAGGCGGAGAGACCGAGAGAGATTGGTCTCAATCCACATACAGTACAGATTAAGAACACACTTTACCTCGCCAAAAGGTTTGGCAGGTTTGGCAAAATGTTAAAAAAAATATTTAATAAAGATTGAGTCATAAATAAATCAAAGGCAGATGCCCATCTACTATCTAGTATATTAAATAACCCTATAATAAATATAATATTTACTTGCGCAAGCAGAGCACGCAAGTAAAGTTGTTTGTCTGGTGCTCCGGCGCGTATGCCGTGGCTGCATGAAGTGTGCAACGCGCAAGTAGGCTCTTACACAGAGTGCAGTTCTAGTTAAATCATAATGTTTCTTCTGCCTTCAGATCAGGGATGGGCAACTTTTATGATTGAGACGGCCACAATATTTCCACGCTCACTCCAGATTGTATACATTGTATAATGTCTTTTCCTAAATAATGCCCTACTTTGTCATTCTATGTCACACAAAAGTAGCAAAAATGGCCGATCTACAAGCTCAAAATGCTTGTATACAGTATTTTTGCTATTTTTTTTCATTGGAATCCTGAAAAGTAACTTAGTAACTTTAACTTTATGAACTTAAATATAAATACATTGGACATAACACATTATAGTATTGTAATACTAGTCATTAAGCTACTAATATAGCCTGAAGTAATTAAAGCAGATCATGTTTGGAATTGGAACGGCTGGAATCAATAATATCAGTATTCCGATATTAACCTATGGGCTGCATTAAGTGAAGGTGAGGGCCGCATGTATGCTTCAAATGTCAAGATTTTTTTACTTTAACACGTATATATGTACAAAATACATGCTGTTGATATTTAATCTTCCTTCCTACTGTATACCTGGTCTTTCTGGTTTATGTATTTTTTCATTACTGTGTCCATCTAGGCCAGACAAAGAGCCCCAGTTCAAGTTCATCTACTTCAACCACATGAACTTGGCAGAGAAGAGCACCATTCACATGAGGAAAACAGCCAGTGTGTCGCTCACTTCTGTTCATCCTGACCTTATGAAGATCTTGGGAGACATTAATTGTGACTTTGCCAGGTGATTTGTTTAATTTACCTGTTGGATTCAAATAAAGCAATTACAAGTACCTTTTTTGTATAAAAGACAGTGCATAATGTATTCACTTTTCATGTAAATCTTACTAGTTTACAATGGCATAGTATATGACAAGTAAGACGCGCAAACGCGGGAAGCGAACGCAGCTATACGTCCAAATATGGAGTGTGTTGCATCAATCACAAACAAATCACTCGGCTCCATATATGGGCACAAAGGGGGGACACACACTGTGTGTCCCCCCTTTGTGCCACACAGACACACAGACAGACAGACATGATCTGCTAGGTCTCATAGTAAGTGCTCACTGCATTCGCAATTATATATTCTGTTTCACAAGACGGTACTTGTACACAATACAACTGCATTTTGTGTTTTATTAATGCTTCCCCTTCATAAAGTAGTATTTGGGTCTCAGATTGACACACACATACATTTTCCTACGTAATGTTATTTTTATGTTTTCATACATAATGGTATAGTACACATGGCAGCTTTATTACTACCAATTGCCTTTTAGGCATCATGAGACAGTCATGTGAAAATCACACTTTGTCTCTTTCTAGCGTGGGCAATGGCATTCCCATGGTGCAGCATTATTGCGAACGCAGTGATTGCGAACCAGTGAGCACTTACTATGAGACCTAGCAGATCATGTCTGTCTGTCTGTCTGTCTGTCCCGCTTTTGTGCCCATATATGGAGCTGAGTGATTTGTTTGTGATTGATGCAAGTGTCTGTCCCGCTGTTACGTCACCATGACTCAGCCATAACCATATAAGGAGTCCCCAAAGCAGCTATACGTCCAAAACCCAAATATGTACGAGCTGCGTTCGCTTCCCGCGTTTGCGCGTCTTACTCGTTTATATGTAAGAGCTGTCTCAGGAAGATTAATGCCACAATGTAATGAGGTTGTGTAATAAATTGCCCATTTCTGAAAAGTAATCAGTTGCTAGTTAGTCTTCCTAACAGTGCTCAGTTTTGTACTGTATACTGCCATGGGTTGTGAACATTTCATTTAGACTGTCCACCTAACATCTTTTTATCCCCAACCCCCAGAGTTGATGAAGATGAAGAAATTATTGTAAAAGCTATGACGGACTACTGGGTAGTTGGCAAGAAGTCAGACCAGAGAGAATTGTACGTCATCCTGAACCAGAAGAATGCCAATCTGATTGAAGTAAACGGTACGATTGATATGAACGACTCGCCTTGCTTTAGCTTTGTCCAGTGGTTTTCAGTGGCAGAGACCACTGATAGACTACAGTACAGTATGGTGGGATATGGTGGCAAATAATGAATTACATTACAACATACTGACACTGTGGAACATACTGACACAAATGGAAATGAACCCAGGTGACATCATCTAGCAATGTGGACTTGCGTGCCCTGCCACCACAATAAATCTGTCCCAATACTTAATCTCCCATCTAACAATCGCTGCCCTTCTGTTCCCCCCCCCCCCCCCCATACAGAGGAAGTTAAGAGGCTTTGTGCAACACAGTTCAACAATATATTCTTCTTGGACTGACAGCGATTCCAGAGATCTCTCAGGATGACAGAGACTCAGAAAGATAACGGGAAGAGCAGAGGAGGGAAGAGACACATGGACTGTTTTAACCACACTAAAAACTGTCATCATCAAAGGGTATTATGACAGCATCAGTGTAATGCAATAATTGCAATTGAAGCTTTTCTCATTTTCTTTTTAGATTTTTATTTAACCTATACAAATTGTAATTAAATTGAAATTTATTTAGAATTCCACTGTACTTAATTTGATTTGTTGCCTTGTACATACATTGCTTGGTATTCGTTGATTAACTGTTAATGATGGTGTCAATTGATATCACTTGTCCATCACTTTCTTTTTTTTTTCTTTTTTTTAATGGAGACCCTCGGTCATGGTCAGTCAAAATGGATTCCAAAACCTACACACAAATCTTTTCTTAATGTTTGATTAATACGCTTGTATAGTTTTGAAATAAGATACCATCACGTCACAAAAGTATTGTGGTTTGTAAACAGCTGCCCAAACTTTCAATAAATTAAGAAATTATAATTTTACTCTGATTATAAAGAAAATTAATTTTTATGGCTGTTCTAAATCATTAAAGCCACAGTGTGTGATACTGTGCGGCGTGTGCACCCACTAGCGATAAACAACGGCAACTGTGCCACAGAGGGAAGTATGGTTAATGGGTATATTACTGAGGGAGGTGCTCAACCTGGGAGGAGCTCAGGCCAGGGAGGGGACACTGAAGTCTTTTGTCACTAACAATTTTGCATTGCGGAAATCTCATCTACGACGGATCTAGTTGATGTCAGTGGTCACCTTTGCAGAGTAGGTAAACCAGTCCATCTTATTCACAAACTGACCAAACAACTGCGTCATAAGCCGTGTGTGTGCGTAACTGTTGATTGGGGCCCCTCTCAGTCCATTACAGCTGAGAAAATGGCAGATCGTGTTCTCTCTAGGTCAGCGGTGTCAAACTCATTGACTTCATGACATGTGGGTAGGACCAGCTGTGCACACATTTTCTCCCACAGTGTTTTTGTTTTTCAATCTTCTCTCGTGTGTCCCTCTGCTATAACTACAAAATATTCCACCTTGCAAATTATTTTTCTTTTGCATATTCCCATTTCCCAATCAATCATTACTTTTAGGGGAGGTGTTTCTATTATTTATAATTCTCTCATGTTTAGATAATAATGCCTCCTTGGAGTATTTAAAAACTGCCTGGGAAAACGACTTAGGAATATCTATCACTGACGAGCAATGGTCTACATCTCAAAAGTTTGTGCACTCTTCTTCAGTTTGTGCCAGGCATGGTCTTATACAGTTTAAAATATTACACAGTGTGAATCCAGCCTGCGACAGATGTGGCCAGGCGCCGGCCACTCTAGCTCATATGTTCTGGCATTGCACTAAATTAACATCATATTGGCAAAGTTGAAATCACTGTCAGACATTGTTGGAAGACCTTTTGACCCGGATCCACTGACAGCAGTTATGGGAGTCAGGGGGCCCGGGGTCAAACTGTCTACTTTCCAATATAACATGGTAAAATATGTGACTCTACTGGCTCGCAGACTGATACTGTTGAATTGGAAACAAGCACAGGTTCCGACTCACACTTCACTTATGAGAGATGTTATGCACTACTTAGAATTGGAAAAGATTAAATTTGAATTGAGAGGGAGTGAAGATAGATTCTACCAGACATGGCAACCCTTCATTGAATATTTCAATAGGTGCACGCTAACCCCTCCTACACAATAGATAGCACAATAGAAAATTGGAAAGAAAAAAAAAAGGAACCGAGTGTTTTTTCTTTATTTTATTTTTTATCATTTAAAAATGTGTCTGTAATCCACTTAATTTACAACATGTTGGGAAAGTTTGAGAGCAAGAGTGTCTGTCCTGTTGTCTGTTTTGTTTGTCTGTAAACTCATTGTTTAACTGTTTTTTGTTTTTTCATGTTTATCCCATTTATGTCTTTTTTATTATGTATTTTATGTGGAACATTTACCTTGCCTGTTATTTTTTCATTTTATTTAACTGAACTAATCATCATTGTCAATAATATTCAGATGTCATACAAAAAATGCCTAATAGAAACACTATTAAAAAAAAAAAAAAACTTTTAGGAATCAGTCACACAGGGACTTACCGGTCCAGAAGACATAAACTCTGCAGTCATCAAAAAGCTTTCTGGTTTATAAATCTCAGTCAATGGGAACTGGCCACACCTGCAGTGCAGCAGCCAAACTGCACAGTTCACTTTATATGGATATAGAAATACCCTTGAATTCAACTTCTGATTGTATATTGAAGATGCAAAGTAGTGGAATATCACTGATTTTGCAGAAGATCTGGGCTGGGTCCCCAGCCCATCGGCTTGTGTTCCAGTTTGGTAACACTTTACTTAAAGGTTGGGTCTATAATGCATTATCACATGTATAATGCACTTATAAGGCTTCTATCAGAATATAGAGCTATTTAACATTTTATATTAAAAAAGGAAAATCACTTTACTGCACCTAAAATATAATAGGCTATGAGGATCAAGAACATGGGGCAGGGTGGAGGGGAACCAGGCAGGGACCTTATCATGGGTCCCCAGCCCAGACTATTAGTGGCCACTGCTGGCCACCCATAACTATCTGGGAATCATCTGCAAAAAAGAGGAAACAGCAGCACCCTCTGCTGTTTGTTTCTTGGAATCTGAAAGTATGTACAAAGCAAGATTTGCATATAACCTAGAAATGCATAGGCTAGGCAGTACGCAGCTTACTTTTCACAAGAGTATAGACCAGGCTTTGGCAGATTTATCACCTTTTCTTAAAGGTCGAATTCCACTCATTTTCAACATTTTATTATGTCATTAATATACCTTAGAGCTGTTGTGTGGAAATAATAAACTCCCCCAATTCTGTCTTTACAAGAACTGCAGGTCTGAAAAAAAATCATTAACATGGTGAATCACATCTTCACATGAAAAGAAGATGGTCATTTGGAGAGCAAAGAGCATCAACAGATAGGAACGTAGGATTGAAATGGTTTAGTCCAGGCTCCAGCTGGGTAACACATGAACCTTTATCAGCTAATATATGATGCACTTTTACATGTTTATTAATCAGATTACCAAAAAATATAATCATCCCATTTGAGGTCTTCCGGAACAGGGCCCTGAGAACACGCCACCATTTCATGCCCATTTTATTTTACATTTTATATTCACATTTCGTTTACAAATGAGGAGCCAAATGTTTTACTAACACATACATTTAAGGCACAATATTTCTTCAGATGCAACAAATTGCACACCTTTTATAGCCATGGTCATTTTGGGGATAAACAAGAAATTGAAGGGTACATTTATCTGATAATGATGTAGCTAACATTATGAAACAATATAGTATAATGTATAACTGGAACTTAAAAATAATAATTATATATATATATATATAAAGATAAAACTAATAATATAAAATAAAGTTTTGTTGTCAATACTCCTTTTATCGCGCGATTAGGTTTAGCTAGTCTCGCGTGGCCAGAATAGGCACCCAGCTGCAGCCTATCAGCACACAGCATGTGCAGCCAATAAAATCCTCTGTAGACTGCTTCAAACATAACCCGCCATCTTTGTTGATTGTTGTTTGAAAACGGCTGCGTGGAAGAAACGAGCAACGAGAGAAGCAAGTTTAGCAGCCAACAATCAACATAAAGAAGATTAATTTCCACTCTTTAAAGGTAAGCTCTAAAGACGTGTTATGCAACCAACTGAACCAAGAACTGAAACCCGTTCCAACAATTTGAAACAAACTACCACTAGTTTTCGTAATGTGACCAAGTTTGTTAAAAAGAAGTTGCTCGCTTGCTAGCCGTTAGCACGGATCACGGAAAGACACATTCTACACGGAAAACAAGTTGAAATGTGTCGAGTGAACTTATTTTACTAACCCCGACTCGTACCAAGAATATCTTTTTGACAGTCTTGGTCCAAGGTTAGTATTTTAAGAAGGATGAGAACATCCGCACACTGGTAGTTTCACGAGCTCCGAGACTTACTTTATTTAGAGGCTACAAAATGCAATGTTTCGACCTTATAGGACCATATAGACTAGAGCAGGGTTAACCAACCTGGGGTTCGCGAGCTACCGGTAGCTCGCGGGAACCTTTCACGTCGATCGCGAAGTGACGGGCAGCCAGCCATCACTGCCAATACACAGCAGAATGTCGTACGCAAAAAAGAGCAGATCTACAAGCTAACAACGTGTAGAGGCTCGATGCATTTTAGCTTGAAGATCTGTTCCCCTTGCTTCCACCGCACCGCCCTCGGCCCTCCCCCTTTTAGCACTATGCGCTCATGTGCTGCTGTGTCCTGTGTGTCTACTCTGTTGTTCCCTCGCAGTCGCAGGCAGCACACAGCGTCAGAGTGAACGCAGTATGATAGCGTCCCCGACACGTTGAATACTAAACTTATTTGTAAAGTTCGAACGCCAACTTTTAACCAAACGTGGGAGAAACACCGTGCACGGCTGCACGCACAAATAAAGAGTGCACTCACGCACGCACACAGATTATTATCGATCAAAACAATCCTTAGCGTCGCTTACAAAAACATGTGTTGCACAGCATGAATGATACGGCTTACTCGGCTGCCGTTGCTCGTTAAGCAGGTCACACAATGGATATGGACCACTGATATTTATCCAGCCAGGTCGGTGATTACTTATCATTCATGCTGTGCAACCGTGTGCAACACATGCTTTTGTAAGCGACGCTAAGGATTGTTTTGATCGATAATAATCCGTCATGTGCGCGCGAGTGCACTCTTTATTTGTGCGTGCAGCCGTGCAGTGTTTCTCCCACGTTTGGTTAAAAGTTGGCGTTCGAACTTTACAAATAAGTTTAGTATTCAACGTGTCTGGGTCTGGGACGCTATCATGAAGAACTCGTATGACTGACTCGCATCTTAATGACACCCTCAGACTGGCAATCACTAAATATCACTAAATATCACTAAATAACCAGATTTCAAAACGCTTGCAGATAAAGTGCAGTCACTTCATTGAAATGAAAAACAAAATATTGTGCTGTAAAAGCATTTTGTTTTATTTAAAAAAACTCAACAAAGAAGTTTATTTGTATTTTTGTCCTAATATTTTTTATTTCTAATACATTTGTCTTAATATTATTTGACATTGATAATATAACTTACTATAAGTATTTATTCTAATTTAAGCTTTAGTCTGTGTGTGTATGTACATGCATTGAGCCTGTCAGAAATAGCAAAAAAACAAGTGTTTTTTCTAACATGTTTTAGTGGTAGATCTTGGCTTACAATTGGGAATAAAATGGGCTCTTGGGCTTGAAAAGGTTGGTTACCACTGGACTAGAGGGTATGCGCATGCTTAAAGTGAATGGCACATCGAGTGTCAAAGCAACATGCAAAGTGAGTTTAACATTGTTTAACGTTGTTTAATGACAATCAGATAGGACTTCTGTTTGGATGCATGGGTTGTCAAGGCCAGAAAGTAGTTTTTTGCCAGTCAGTAGGCATTCCTGCATAACTTCCTGGTTTGATGTCGCACGCATACGCTCTATTTGCCTGAGCTAGAATCTAGGTCGGCAGGCAAATCTGGTATGATAAATATAGTATTTTAATAAACTATACCATACTGGCCTAAATGAGTCTTAACTATACTTGAACGTCCTAGTAGTTATCTGGTTGTGGCTGGAAACATCGGACGAAATGGTGCGTAAAATTACGCCAACATTATCAACATGGCAACGTGAATTGTTTATCTAGAGAACTGCAGAGATTCTTTTTAAGAATTTGGTGATAGCGCCATCCACCGTTGTTTACGTTTTGTCACGACTATTCATTAGGCCTGTAGGCCATAAACGAAACAAGCCATGAGTTGTATATCTCACCAGTTTAACATTTGAACTGTAGCAAGCACAACTTAAATCTGAAATGCATATTTGCACAATGTTTTTTAAATATAAATTTGTATCTTTACCTAACTTCTCACCTGTTAACCTGGCTGTACCAGGAATCCAGACAATATGGAGGCACCTGGTAAATTTTCTCACCTGCGGGAGCGAGATGTCAGTGTTCCTATGCTCAGGGTGAAGATGTCCCGGAGGAGATCACAATCTCAAAAGGAGAACCGGGAGCGTGCCGTCAACAGCCGCAGGCAGCTTGACCAGGTCCCTGAGCTGGACTCGACACTGGAAGCCTCCATCATGGCAGTCAACATCTCCAATGTTAAGGAGACGGTGCCACCGGTTGGACAGTCTGCTAAAGGTAAGGCTTGATTGTATAAATGCATGCAACTTAAAACCCTACCCATTTTGTTCACATTCAAGATTATATTGCCGTCAAAACAGGAAATTTGGTTGTAACAATTTATTTTCTGCACAGACTTGGCTGGCGCACAACGACTGGAGATGCTTAAAAGATGGAAGGAGACTAAGGCCTTAATAAAGGAGAAGGAGAAGAGGGAGAAGGAACGTAAGGGGGTCTTTAAAGTGGGCTTATATCGCCCCACAGACTCATTCTCCCTACAGCTTCCGGTTGCCAAACCCTGTGAGGTGAGAGTGCATTCAAAGCCAGATAAAGTTGCAGTACTGATTTTGTCACACTATGATCATGTATATAAAGCTATACTTGTTTTCAATGCATGCACCACACTGTTATTTGTTTTATGCTGAAAATGCTAACAGAAGTTGCACGGTTATGGTAATTGGTTATTGTCCCTCCTTCCTACCAGGCAGCAGTGAGAGTGCCACAGACCCGCAGCACACGTTTAACAAAGCTGGACCAGCAGGTGACTTGTAACTCCATAACCCCACCCAGCTCTGTCACGTCAATTTGCATGAGCATTGAATGACTTCTACTTATGCTTGTCTCCATATTGTCCCATAGCCAAACAAGCCTGTAGTAGGAAGAATGACCAGGAGCCGCACAGCTCTTGTCCAGCCACAGCGAGCCCAAGCTGCAACCAGCGCCAAAGTTGTCCAACCAGCTGTACAATCTGCCAGAGCCAAAGTCCAACCAGCTGCTATCAGGGGCAATGCTGTCCCTAGAGGTAACTAATTGCAGTCTGAGACAGAAACCATGTTTGGGACTGAAATGATCTTGCTTTATAATGATGCATTCAAACAAATGGGCCTGTGCTATAACAAATTGCTGTACAAAGTTCTTACTGTAATTCATCATTATTGTGTTATTGAACTGTTTAATAATTCAATGTATTCAGCAATGAGATTCTACGATGTCATCCAAATCTTGTGGTGTTTTTTTATTTTTAGCAGGGCCAGTGGCTTGTGCAGCAACTATCTCAAACGTGGACAGGCCTGCTGGAGGTACACACATTTTCTTCTATTCTCCTCTGGCGTTTCAGTTAAACCTTTTGCCTTAAAAGACCTATAATTTATTTTGTGTTTTTGGCTCCCCTATGCGTTTTCTATCCCCACAAATGACCATATCACATATCATATTGGTGCTTTAATGGAAATTCCTCTCAGGAACAGCTGATTTTCTACGACTAATGACTCAAATATTAAATCTGCGTATCGGCACCCCACCACCTCAGGACATTGTGGTACTGGTTATATCAGAGTGGTGATTGAAGCTCAAACCATTAGTAATAACTTTGAGGGACATGGACAATATGATATTAAAAAGGGTTTTAAAATGTATGTTATTTGCACTTTAACCCTTCTCAATAATGGCATAGAATACATGTGGGTATTTGTCAATTAATGCATTTTTAAAATGTGTTGGTCTCTTTTTTAGGTAGGACAACAAGAGGCAATGCTAAGCCTGTAGCCACCTCTACTGGCAGAGGCAAGAACAAAGGTATGCACAATATCCTAACTATGACTTTAGTCTTTTGCGTGGCTACTTTGTTTATTTGCCTGCTGTACTTGATACCTGATTTCTGTGTTCTAATTCAGCAGTGGTTGTCAAGACTGTGTCAGCGGTGGTTGACGAGACTGCAGCTGTGGTGAGATTTTGATTATAGAATGAGTGTAATGGTCGTATGTCTCCATGCGTCACACTGAGCTGAACATATGTAAATATTTGTCTATTGTGTTCTTTTGAATTCACGCTATATGTTAACGTTGACTAATTGTGCTCTGGATCTCCTTGGGTCTGAACTAAATGTTGAATGTGGGGAGTAAAGTGGTTCTGTTTCATTACCTCGGAAGCAGGGTGCCGAATCAACTCTCTGTGAGGAGGAAGCGGAGTTGGTGGCGGAATCTGACACCCTTGCTCCCAGGCCTGCCACTGAGGGTACCTCCTCCTTCGCCCCTAAAGGGTTTGTGTTTGAGACCCCCGCTGGCCTCTCCACATTCAAATTTGAGCCGCTTACTCCACGCTCTGTGGACACCTTCCTCAGACCCAGGTTTGTGCCTTACTTGATTCAAGAATCTTTAATTTTATCTTGTCACATGACTGGTTCGTAGACCTTGCTATGCGGGAAAAGTCAGTTCCCAAACCATGGATTGGAATTCTACTTTTAACTCTGCTTTCCCCCTGCCAGCTCAATTTTGAACTTCCCACCTGTTCCCCCATTGGAGCCTGAGACGAGTGGACCGTCTCCTCCTAAATCCCCACTCCGCTCACCTCAGGCTCCGACCAGCCCCCAGGAGCCCCAACATGACGTGCCATACTTCAAGTGAGAATTATGCAGAACGATCGTCAAACTCTTGACATGAAGTTATGTACTAGTATACATGGAATCACAAGTCTGACTTAGTATTGTGTTCACAGTTTAATCGTTTTCTGGTCTCTATCAGGTCACAGGTCATCACTGAAACGGCCAGGCTCAACAGCCTCAGTCAGCTCTGGGAGGTGAAAGTGGACGATGACTCCATCCCTGAAGAGAGTGAGTCTACCTGCTCAACAGGAACCAGAGGGATACATTGTGACTGTCAATATTAATCAAGCCTGTCGTTGCTGTCGGAAGGAAACCTTGAATGTCCAAACGATACTTCAATTAAAATTGGGGTATAAAGGACCTGTGTTTCATAGATCAGTGGCACAAGGGCTTAATACTTCATTGGTTTAATATGTTTCAAACCTATACATGTAGACTTTTCCACAACTAGCCTCAAAAATTGAAATGTGGAGATGCAGGGTTTCTTTATTCTGAGTTGTAACTCTTCCCTCTTGTACATGTTTGTGTTTAGTGAGGGATCATATGCGCACAGCAGTGGGCCAGGCCAGGCTGCTCATGAAGGAGCGTTTTGGCCAGTTTCTGGGGCTGATTGATGACTGTGAGCTTGGACGAGGGGAAAAGCCCACCATCTGCAATGACCTGGAGGGTTTCTGGGATATGGTGTATCCCCAGGTAGGGCCTCATGTTCATCCCAGTTTGTTTTGACCCGCTTTGTTTATGATGGATTGATAACAAACTGGACTGGTGTGACTGAACTGGGAACATTTAATGAACAAAGCGGAGATCTGGACACACTTAAAGGTTAAAAAGGAGGAAAACTTTATTCAACCGACATGTTTCGACCTATACAGTCTTCATCAGGGCTGAAGTGTTTGTGCCCGGATCTCTGCTTTGTTCTATGTGTTATCCTGATTGATCTCAGGTGCACCTTTTCTTTTATTTATTTTCTTACATTTTGTATAGCTGAGCACCTGGTTCCTTGCCTCTGCCTGGGAACATTTAATGTCGTGATGTTCTAATGCAGCAATTCCCATCATGTGGGCTTGGCTGAGCCCTGTAAATTGACAAAAAGACAAATATATTATAACCTTATCAAAAAGTAAACATTTGAGTGAGGAGTCTGCTATAAACAACACTATGTGTGTGGATATACTATATAGCTATAAACGCAACACGAGTTCACAACACTGTTATCGGCTAATGCAGAAATTGTGGGATCGGAAACAAAGTGTAAATATTGTAGCATTTAGAACCTTGCTGTGATACAGATGTTTCGAAAGTTAACACTGCTCTAACCTAACATGAATCTCTGGGCATAGTAAAATGCTACTATGTACTGCAACACATTAAGCATTTTAATGCAATTATTTTCAGGTTGAAGATGTAATTCGGAAGTTTGATGCGCTCAAGGTGGCTGAAGCAAGATGCTGGGTGGAGGAAAATAAACCTGCACCGCGTCGGAGGAAGATTGTCAAGGTAAATATCGAACTAGCCAACATTTGATTTTGTGTCTCTTTTGCTTGGCATGATGTGAGATATTTAAAACCTGTGAGGTATCTGTTACATGTCTTCGTGAAACAATTCAGCTGCCTGTTAATACTCTGAGCCAATTTGTGCTTTCCTCAGAAACCACCTCCCGCTGCTGCTCCGAAGGGCGTAGGCACGAATGCCGAGGCCAAGTCACGCCTGGCTGCTGTTAAGGCAGCAATGAAGGCCAAGCAGCAGGCTGCAGAGGTGGAGAAGGCTGCCGAGGCTGCTGGCACAGAAGACAACGCCAGCATCGAGGTGTCTGAAGCCCCAACAGCTACCCAGGCCACAGACACAGCAGTCTTTAATGGTGGTTTCTTTAAGGTGGAAAGCCCAGCCAAGACGGGTGAGGGAGTGCTTCACTTGGCAGAGTAGGACAAATAACTCATTTGTGCTCTTGTATATTATTGAAGAGACCACTGAGTCAAACGCAAGACTGAAAGCTGTAATTGTATTAACGTTGGCAGACATTACTGTGCAACGTGACTTAATACTTAGTGTACGTGTGCAACATGACTTCATGCTTGGTGTACAATAAACGTGCTGGATCCACTGGTAAACTTTGGATTCATGTAATGATTCATACAAATTTATATAGCGCTTTTTCTAGGTACTCAAAGTTGCTTTACAGGTCCAAAAGGTTACAACATAAGTCATGCTCTAAACTAAGTTTGGAGTCTAAGAGCTTTTATGCTACCTGTTTAAATCTTTGCCTAAACATGATGCATGTTTGTAAGTAAGAGACTGCAATTTGTATTTACTACCAGTAATGTTTCAAAACCAGTAAATTACAACTGCTGGTTGTGTCTGCAGGATCGCTGAGTACTGCCAAGCTGACTCGGGCTTCTTCTCCCTGTGGTAGAGTGACTCGCCAATCCATTGCCATGTCCAACCACTCCTCCCCTGATCACCGTAGTCGCACTCCTGCCCGCCACGCTCTCACCCTGGCTCATACCCCCTGCACTCAGTCTGAACAATCTCCATTTACTGAAGCTGCCAGCAGTCTGGATTCTGCTTCTAGTCCCATGCGAGCTGGAGAAGAGAAGCCAGAGATCGGCAGCCAGCCACTCTCACCAAGGCTTTCCCCTGCTCCCTCCAGCCAGTCTCCTGAACCAGACCTGAGCTTCACTGTGTCTCCCTGCCCTGTTGTGCCATCTACACCCACAGTGGTCCCGGCCCATGAAAATTACACTCCAGACAGCTCAGTTGTTGAGGTGAACATCTTATGTGTCCATTTCTAAATGCTAGCTCTACAAAATGAACTACTCCATGACAGCAGCTAAGATGGGCCAGCCACTTCTCAGTTGTGCTATATATTTAGATTTGTGTCTTCACCTGTTATCCCTAATCCTAGTTACTCTAAATGCAATTCAATTATTCATCATTACTCTGAAGCACATGCTTGTTGTCTTGTCATTCAGTAAACTAATCTCTTGTGATTAAAGGATGGTCCTGGCTTGGATATGGCGAGATACTTGCAGCCATCAGATAGATGCAGCCTGTCGGCGAGGAACTTTGATGCCATGGAAACGTCTCTACCTGTGGATGTAGAAATGGAGAGTCCTATCGCTCTGCGTGGGGATGAGCGAACGCAGGAGGATGCCACTATGCCTCCCACAGGTAAGGTTTTTACATGCATGACTGTTTTACACCACTAACGCATTGGGACGGATGCTAAGGCAGAATGTAATTCACTCGTTTTTGTAAGTTTCTCCAAAAATGTTGGTCGGGCTTTCAGTCTGAAATAGGTTAAAGTGATGGTGTGAAATCTTAATCAAGCACATGTAATTGCATATTCACTGAATGTGGCTGTCAATCACTGGTGTCACTGTTTCTCACTTAGATTTGGACCAGGTATTGCCACCACAGGCTGCCTTTGAGGTACACGCTTTTCTTTGTTGTAAAATCTAACTACCGGTAGTAGCCACTTAAGCACTACTTTGGTGTACAACATCTATACTTTAAACTATATTGTCATGCCTCTTATTTCACATTCTAGGTTGGCTTCAGGCCTATTCAGTGGAGACTATTTTGACAGTCTTTCTGCTTTGTTTCTCAGGCCCAAAATGCTGAATCAGACCTCCTCCTGTTCACCCCCAACCTGAAGGACCGGATCAGGCAAAGTGTCTGCCCAAGTGACCTGATGGCCTTTACACCGCCTAACTAATGGAGATTCTTTTTTTTTTTTAAACCTGAGCTTATGTGTATATGATGCGTGTTTCTTTTCTGCAGCGCTTAGTTGTTGTTTTTTTTTAGCGCTCAATGTTTTATCTTAAAGTTCAAAATTAAACTTTGTATGGATCTTTTACTTAAATATCTTGTTCACTTGACTCACACTGATAACCCGATAACATGCATTAACCCATCTGATCTGACCAGATCTGAGGCCAATTCTAAATCCTGACTCCACATTTTCTGAAAAACTCAATATGCTATACAGGTATACCGTACATGGCAACAACTACCCCAAAAGGGGATTCCTGGCCAGCATGACTTACATTTAATATCATGCACTGTAAGCTGTAGATGGCCTATCAGTTATTTAAAGAGGGTATTTGCTGAAGTGGTCAAACTAGCAAATAGAAAACATGTATGTTGTCCCAGAAAATGCATGATCACTGCATAGGACTTGGAACACAACTCTTCAGTTGAGATTTTTTTTTTGTTGCTTTAATGCATGTGATAAGGGTACAGAAAGTAATATCAATCAATCAAATGCTGTTGGGCATACATATTGCTTCCAATTGTTGCATATCTGTATCAGGGTATATTGGTAAATCTTTTGTTGGCATGGCTGGATAGAGGTGAACTTAGTACATCAGCTATCAAAGCTAGGTGGTGTTGGAACAGTGGTTCTCAACCTTTCTGGATCAAGTGTTCAAAGACTATTTCATTTTGGGTCCGGTGCCAGCACTGAGGATCCATTGACTTCATCCTCTTGTCCGTCAGCTTTCTCTGCTGCCGTCTCCTCTAACTCTTTCCCCCGCCGCCTCTCCTCTTCCTCCCACTCTTTCAGCCTGGAATGGAGAGATCACTTGAAATGACAAGGCAATTCTTCCCCTTAGATTTGCTGAAGTGGTCAAACTAGCACTAATCAAGGTCAGGCATTCTACACATCTAGTTTGAACCAGACTACCTGGTCTGTTCTAAGACCTTGGCCAGGCTGATGCGTTTCTGGGCCTCCTGGCGTAACCTCCCTTCCTCCACCTCCCTGCTCAGCAGTCTGCTGTAGTCGTATGCAGGGAATAAGATCTGGCTGAAGAACTGGTGTGTCCTCTGGATCCATTGATCCATTTCATCACCATGAGTCACTGGACCTCCAACTCCTATCACTTTTACTTCCTCCGCAGCCCTTTCTGTATGTTCTGGATATAATTATAGACAACCTTTTACATTGGCATGACTTGCAGGGAATGTTTAAAAGCCTAGCTCATACTTTGTTAACACAACCATGTCACTTATTTAAGTTATTTTTCAGGGGTGCTAGCCTCCCTATGCCCAGCTTTGTGTCTGTGTACCCCATAGCGATTTGATTGGCTGAGCAATATGTGTACCCCATAGTGATGTTTGATTGGCTAAAGCGTCCCTCACTTCACACAAGTGAATTTTTAAGGACTGAATAGATGTTTGCTGAAAGCCTTATTCAGTGTACCTGTGCTGTGTAGAGGCAGCAACCATTCCTCCTTTTATGGACCTAACTGTGGCAGAATCACTGGCTATCGTTGAGAAATGCACACAAACAGTATGACATGGTTCACTGCAAGGATTTGCATTTTAAACGAAGTGTTAGTGGTTCTTTTTTTTTTTTTGAATGGAAGAAAAGTAAAATTTCGATCAACTGCTGATATTCAAATGTTGCCTGTGGTTCAGTTTAATCCAAGACAAGACATACTGTAAATTGTATTTGCCACACATTACCGTACACAGCACAAGCATAGACTTCCATAACTACAGGGTGAAAATACAGTGTTTCATAATTGCGCTTGTACATATTACTCAAAGTGCTGAACAATATGCATATTACAATGTGCATTAGTGGTATCGGTGTATATATTGGAAAAACAAATAAAACAACCTGCTGTCTGAGAGGTGGCTACGGGACTGAGATTCTGCTGGGACTCAGAGGACAACTGCAGAATGTCTCTGGACCTGGTTGTCTGTGTAGAGAAGTACAGTAGGAAATTATGCCAAAACGACATCTTGCAAAATGCAATTCCTGGAAACGCCACTGGGACAAACCACTGATTTTGAACTGGCCCTTTCACCCTCCGGTTTGATCACTGATTCAATTATAGAACTTTATGAACCAGGCTGCATAAACAAACATCTTCCATGAGACCTACTTTAACTCATCTTGTTTCCAACCAGGAATATTTCCCACCTTTTGCAGAAATGACCGTACACACATTAACCGGTTCATAAAGTTCTATAATTGAATCAGTGATCAAACCAGAGGGTGAAAGGGTTTGATGTTAGTTAGTATACACAGGGAGAGAAGACTAGGGAATTTAAAATGTGATGGATGTCTTTTAGTCTGAAAGGGGTATGTGCCCTAATGCCTCCTCCTTCATTGTGACCTCACCTGTTTGGCTTCTATCTCTGAACAGGGATGTTGCAGTCTATCTTGACCAATCAGCTGGCTCTTCACTTCAGCACAGGCTAGAAGAGCTTCTAAGAACTCCAGAAACGTAATCTACAAGGAATAGACAAGAAGATACAGGTAAAATATTAATGAGCAGGAGAGAGAGATTGGCTGGATAGATGTGTAGGCCTACTATGCACTACTACTGTATATGTAAGTACATCAATAATTGTATCTATTCTGAAAAATATTACTTTGATTTATTTTGTATTTGTTGTCAAAACATGAAACTTTTAATTTATGTTTTCTCATTTGGAACAAATAGATATTAGAGCACAAGAGCTCACCTCTAGATCCAGGTTGTAATAAGAACCGGTGTCAATGTTCTCAGCACTCATGATCTTCAATAATTTTCCTGTGGTCAGCTTGGCATCAAACAGACCAAGATCCTGGTTTCGGTGAGAAACATTGACTATAAAACGGACTTAAACATTCTGGTTTATGAATCAATTAATAAATGACTAAAAAACAATAGAAATGTGTGGTAGTGGGATGTGGTTTCATGGCAACTGCACGCAGAGAGAGAGCCACAGGGTGGCACCCTTCTGCAGTTAACACCAGCCTATTTCTCTGTTGGTTAGTGTCGGTATATCCTAGGATGTGTAGACATGATGGAACCTATGCATGGAACACCCTGCCTAGAACCTTACCTTCACCAGACTCGGGGTTCAGGAAAAATATATCGCATTGTTTTCTGATCTCTCATATTGTTTACGATGTGCACTGCACACAATATACTTTAATTGAGGTATCTAAAGAGAGTACTGGAATGTTACCTTAAACATCCACACAAGGTTCCTGCAGGTCATGGTGTGGTCAGCTGAGGATGCTGGCTTGACTACACTAAAGGCCTGATAGATCTCCCAGCACCTCTCTGTGTAGTTCACAGTAACCACTGCATGAACTGGGTTACCGAACAGAAACCCTGAATCAAAATAAAGGTGTAGAATTTTAGGGTGAGACTGCAGTCACTGGAAGGTCTTTGTATGTGTAGAATACAGTACAGTCATCTGCGTGTATAAGAAGCCTATTTCGTGGAATGTGAATGCTGTATGCACCTTTTACATTCTTTGCATTTGGAAGGATGTTGTCATTCATCAGCTTGGAAAAACATGCCACCAAAACACTGTCTGACGACCTGGGACAATGAAAGACACATGTCTTATGTGTTCTTTATTGCACAGAAAATTCAGTGTTCATTTATCCATTTGTAACTGAGATTGTATAAATGTAACCAAATGTACCCTTATGGGTTCAATGGAAATTAAATCGGTTTACAATGTTTGGGTTAAGGTGAGTTCTGATCCCATTTCCATTTGGTTACATTTGGAGTTAAATTAACAGTGTGGACGCTGTATTACTCCCATGTCAGAGAAAGGTTTCAGTACTCACTGTATGTCCTCATGGTACATGTGGTAGGCCAGAACTACCACACAGCTGATGAATGTGTGTAGAAGCATTGCGGTGAAGGGAGAGTGGACCTCTTCTTCTGGAGGGACTTCCTCTGAGAACATGCAAACATCCACACACATGATCATTAGAGTTAATGTCAGAGGAGAAAAAGGGTTTAATCTCTGCCCATTACACAATTTTTTAGTTGTGCCTAACCGCTCCATTAAGTAGCAATGTGTGTATGTATGTCCCCGTGTCTGTCCCCAGGTCTGTATGTACGAGCATGGAAAGATGCAACACAGTAACTCTGACATTTCTCGACCGTTTCGGACACGAGACACAGGTGTGATTTTTTTATTCTATAGCACTGTATTTACTGTTCTCAACTGTAGCGAATTGCGATATGCAATCACACACAATGTATTGAGCAGATAGAGTATAGTACTATATGACTGAAACAGCGAGGGTCCCCTCACCTCTGATGAGGCGGTCTACTTGTGCCAGAGTGATGTCATGATGGTGGATGTAGCAGTCTTTCAGCAGACGCCAGAACTGCAGGCGAGACAGCAGGAAGGTGTTGTCTGGCGACTGAGGATGTCCAAGGCTGCTGTAGAAACTGTAGATAGACCTCAGCTCAGAGATGTGTCGAAGGACCACAAACTCCACCTGTTGCACGCGAACGCACAGACAGACACACACGCACACACGTTCCAACAAACAAAGTGTTGACTACAGTCACAGCAGGAATTCTAAATGAGAATAAATGTTATTTTCCAAATCTTGACAGAATACATGTACAATACAATTATCTGCAAAATGTGGACCTGTTTGCACTCCACATCCCTCTGGCTGCTGGGGATTTTCTCCAGCAGAGATCCAATATCCAGAGCCACGTCCGGACCGAGTACCACAGAGTGACTATCTGAGCCCCAGAGCCTCCTGGCACATATGGCTACAACAACATACACCACACTCATTAATGAGACTCAGTATACTCAGTCAATAGAATACCGGTACCTCATCTTCACTTTACCTCAACTAATACCTCAACTTCTATACTTGTTATTCACTAGAGACTGAACGTCATTTTCAATATTTTATTGTCACAGAATACAGATGATACATTTGATTAGCATCAAGCATACTACCTACTCATAATAAAACATATACAGTAGGACATATAAGACACATTCAATGAACAATGGAAATCGGTTTACAGTCTTCTGGGAGGGGAGTATGAGTTCTGATCCCGCTCAGGTTGGGTGTTTTTGAACCATCCAAACAGAAGGAAGGGAACTCTGCCATGTGATCATCCACAAATTCCCCTTCAAAAACACGTCCGTTCTTGAATATAAACTTTCCCTGTGACACAAACATTTGAGTCACTTATAGAATCTCCAATTAACCATATGAACTTTAGCATCCCTATTCTGAGTATGTCATTATAGGTGAAGATTCTTAAAAAGCCTATGCCAATTATGCTTCTTTTATAGTCCATCATACGTTGACTATAAACTCAAAACATGTTGTGAGCTTGCACGTTTTGCTGTGCAATACCATCATACGATACAAACTCATCACTTGAATATATTTCAACTTTGAATACTGGAATCAATATAAATGTACATAATAATGATATTTATGGAAATGCAGACACCATCAGGTCAGTTTTCCACTGACCAATTTTACCTGCCCGTGTTTTTTATTGTGCTTCCATCCTCCTTGGTAGAGGGCCCCACCAGCATAGTAGAAGGTGCCACATCCATGCCTCTGACCTTCAACAAAATCTCCCTTGTACTCATTTCTCTGGGGGTACTGGGAGCCAGTCTTTCGCTTCAGGAACCAGGTATGTGTGCCTTTCCCATGCTGACAAGAAAGACGATAGAACATACATTAATTAACCAACTGCAGGGAAGAGACTGAATCTGTGGACTTACATACAGAATAACCGGGAACCCCTCAAATAGGATATCCTAAAAGGATATGGTGGGTCTGCACTCTGCCGAAGCAATAGGCTAGTAGGAGGACACAGTTCCAATTTAAAAAATTGCTATACATCAGTGTCCAACTTAAAGATGCAAGTGAAACAAATATATAAGTTAGGAAACAATAAATAAAGGTCTATCATCTGACATAAAAGTAAAGTGGAAAATGAGAACATTACAAAATAATTGTATTATGTGTAACTGTACACATTCAACTAATTGGACCACAATTGGATTCACTTAGTTCCATAAATACTCTGTCTGAGTTAAATTATGACAATTTTTTCCATACCTGAACACCATTTTGCCATGTCCCACTGTATTCCTGCTTCACATCTAGCCACTTCATAGTTCCCTCACCGTGTCTTTGGTTCTTCTTCCACTGACCCTCATAAAAGTTACCTGATGGGTAGCTGTTATAGGAAAGAGAAGTCATTATCATGTTCATGATCATTTTAAATGGATGCAAATACTGCATATGCAGGACAGTGTTCAAACAAAGGCAAACTAACTAACTGTGCTTTGTCTTTGTTTTTTTTTTACAATGTATAGCATACCATCTCACTCCCCTTCCCTCTATGTTGTTATGCACCCAGTCTCCGCCAAACCAGGATGTTGCATCCCGGTTGTAATGGATTGTACCCTAATAATAAGCAACAGTTAAACACATTAGCGTTTGCATGAATCACTTTCAACCTGGCATCCCTATTTTGGGCATGTAATTTTATTTCATAAACATGATTTTCAACAACAATGCTGTTACAGCATTGTTGGGCAAATAGTAGTTTCATATACAACCGTTCAGGAAACATTTATTATTTTGATTTTGTTTAAGAAAGGGTTAGAGGCCTCATACCTTGCCATGTCTTTTGCCACGATGCCATGCCCCTCTGAATATCACAGAGGCACACTTGTGGGTTCCAACCCCATGGCGTATGGCATTGAACACCTGTCCCTCATAGGTGCTTCCATCTAACCAGGTGTATTTTCCATGGCCCATGGGCACATTAGACACAAACCCCCCCTGTCACATTAGAAAGATAAGTTCACTTGTTTTTTATATACCAAAGTGTGTGAATTAATGGCAATCACTTAATATAGTCTACCTCATATTTCACTCCATTTGCCCACGTGTAGACACCACGCCCATGCATGAGTCCTTCTGAAAACATACCCTTCAGAGAAACATAAATATTAAATCAGTTACATTTTGAGTAAGGCATGTGATGTTAAGTTAATCACAATCACCTGACTAGCTTATTCGCCAGGTGTCCAGGTCTCATTAAGGTGCGCGCTATTTTAATTTAGCCTACCTTGTACACATGGCCTCCTTGAAAATATGCAACACCTTCTCCATGAAAGCGGTCTTTACACTTTTCTCCTTCATACCTGTCAGTGCAATATTTAAAGTTAATATTTCATGTATGCAAATGCAAGTCATGATTGATTCACCTGTGGCAGTGACCTATCCCTGAGACTAAACTGTTAGGCTAAACAAACATGATTAGGCTTCTTCATCTTTGAATGATATTAAATTAATACTGATTCACCTCTTGACAATAATATCAGAAAGGTCAGGAAGTACATATATGTCTTGGTTTTTCTCCGGCAGGTTATTATTAGTTACTATCGGGCCGACTTGCGAAGTGAACGAGGTTGTCAAATCTGACAGTTTTTCCGACTCCTGTTCGTGTTCGACACCTGATTCCAAGACGAAACTGACGGAGCCATCCGAAAAGATTTTACTCTCCGTTAACTCGGGTGTAGCAGCTTTATCAACACCCTTTGTTTTCTTCTTTTTATCGCCCTTTGCCATTGAATAAGCTGCTTCTCAGACTCCACCAATTTCCAAACAACCGTCTCCATAGCAACGCTACGGGATCTGTCAGAGTACAAAAAGTGTGCTCTCGTACTCTCTGGTCTGAACAACAAGCCACTACCAAGTAGGCCTACCAAATAGTAAGAAAGGAATACGTAATTTTATATAACGCATACACTACATGATCAAAACTTTAATACACGATGTTCAGGTCAGGAGACAAACATAACAGAATGCCCTGCAATTTTTGGTTAACATAATTGTTAAATAGCTTTATATTTATTGCTATATAGGCTATTGGGGTCTTTGTCTCGCCAGCTCTCTATATCCAAAAACATTTTTTTAAATAATATTTTACAAATGAGCTGACAGTTGGAATTGGAATAATAGCCTACAAGATTATAAATGGGTTTGCTCTCCTGGTTGGATGAAATTGATGAATGACCTGAAAATGGGTTGAGATGGAGCGACCCTTGTTTCCACAAACACAGCAGAAATTATTACAGTAAATCACAGCAGAAAATTATAATAACACACACACACACACCTGGCCTTCCGATTGTTAGGTTGTGATTACACAGAACTGTAAGTACTGTTCTGATATGGATTTTTTTCAGTCTTTATCAATTCCGATATTGGGGAACAGAAAGACCGGAAGGCCAATGTCAATCTATTTTGTTTCTCTCACACAAAGATAAAAAAGGCAATTGATTCCACTGTCTGTCCCAGTAATTTTAGATCTCTTACTGATATGAAGAGCAGTGCGAAATGTCCTTTTTTTATGCATTCAAGCAAGTAATTGAGAAAAAATGAATTGCAATTACACCGGTCACCTGATAATTAGCATCTTTAATTATTTATCAAGAATGTACAAAATGATCTATCTTGAAAGAAACAAAAGTGTTACAAATTTGAAGGGGAAACAATTGTGGAGGAAAAATAAAGTCTCCTTTAATAGCCACGATTAACCTATGGTACAAAATGTAGATATGAGCTCAATATACAGTAGTATCAAGGCAGAGGCAAGGAAGCAACCAGGTGCTCAGGAGGTGTGCAGGTATAAAAAATAGCCAATCAGGATAACACATAACAAAGTGGAGATCTGGGCACACTTAATGTTAAAAAGGAGGAAAACCTTTTTTTGGTTGAATAAAGTTTTCCTCCTTTTTAACATGAAGTGTGCCCGGATCTCCGCTTTGTTCTATACAGTAGTATCAGTCAATCCAATATGTAACTTGTGTCAAGACAATCGGTATCCTCAGTCCTGTGAAATCATGTCTAAATTAGCCAGGTGTCTCATGGTGGGTCTTCCATGCGGACAGTTCCACGGCTGTTCAATCTCTCCCATGTGAACTACCAGCTTCTTCATCTCGCTGACATTCAAAGCAGTACCAATCATCACCTGAGGATGCAGCCAAGCACAAATATCAGACAGGACATTAAGAGGTAAACTGGTAAAGGGAGGTTTCATTGTTAGCTAGTAGATCAGCTATTGAAGAGAGAGTGCAGGGGAAAAATAAGTCAAACAAAATATATACAGTATGGTTTTGAATATTAACTCCTTCAGCGCCACCTGGTGGTCACCAGTTTAGGCTTTGAGTGCCAATTCCCCCATTATAAAGAAAGAAAGAATTTGTAATTCTATTATGCATGTAATGTGCACCAGACTGTTTTAATAAGAAACTATTTCCTCTACACATGCCTCTCTTAAAACATAAATACCAATTTTCTTTTCATTTAGATAAATTCTATGATCAACATGAACTCACCGATTTCCTACAGGACCTGGAGGCAAACATCTGTCTGACGCGAGAAGGGCGACACATGACCCCTGGGCTGTCACTCAACATGAAGATCAGCTCCTCGATGTCCGCTGGGCCAAACGTCCAGTTCTTACTGGTTGGTAAAGACACAAGCTTCACTCTCTCCATCACCTGGGCTGCAAACACAATCAGTAATGTTTCAACTGTCCATTGGAATCATATCTTATCAGAAACATGTCATTTCTAACCTGATGCTTTTACGGAATATACGTAGTTGCTTTGTGGTGGAAACATTTTGAGTTTTTTGGTGCCTTTGCACAACATTGTGCAAATGACAATATATATTTTGGGCATTCATTTATATTTAAAACATTAACATAAAAAGATAAGAGATACAATGTTTCTGTCTGTCAGCGATATGCTGTCACAAGGAAAACAATAACCAGTAACAGTAACCAGTGTCATATAACAAAGTACTTTGTACTACTTTCACCCTTGCTAAATTATGCATACCATCCTCATCAATGATGAACTCAAAGCCATTCTTTCTGAAGATCTCAATGTTCTCCATCAGTACATTCTCACTGACTGCAGTAAGGTGAAGATTCTGAGGCCTGAAATGGACCAGGATTCAAAGTGGTAATAACATGGTTTAGTAAAGGAAATGGAATTTCAAACAACCCAATTACTGAAGTGCAAAGATGTGGAACGTCACTCTATAAGCATGCCCTTACGCTATAAGTTTCTGTCCTTGGAGGGCAGTGTGCTGCTGGAGCATCTCAAAGTTGTATTTCTCATCTGTCGCATGTTGGTCGATCATGAAGAGGTCAGAGTTCAACTTTGTGATGATGAAGCCCAGGTTAAACTGACCAATGATGTCCATGTCTTTGAACATGTCCTTACTGTAGAAATGAGAGAAATCTATTTCAGTGATTTGTAGTTCCTTATGATAAATGTTACTTGCTTGCTTCTCCAGATGTTCTTCTAACCTGTTCTGCATAAGGTAATGTCTTAAAAGAAGTAGTAGCGTGAATTTAGTGTTTGTAATTCATAATCAAATGGTATACTAGTCTAGTCCAACTAAAGTACCACAGAACAATATTGCAGAAGACACAAGGGAACTTATGGTCAACACATCAATATCCCACCCAATCTCCTTCTTGAGCTCATCCTCTGCACTCTGGTTCTCTCCAGGACTAATCTTGGCCCTGAAGCGTCTGTACTTCAGACCTTTGTCGGCTTTTGCCGTCTGCTGCAGCTTCTTCAACCTCCCCGTCAACTCGTGGAAAGAGAAATGGAGTGGCAGTGTCCTCTTCTTTAAATGCATGGGAGCATCCACAGATTCCACACAGGAGACGGAAGAATCCTCAGAGTGTGGTTGAGTGGTGGATCTCTCCTCTACAGGCAGATCCTCCTTTCTGGGTCTTTTGGCCCTTGGGGTCTGGCTGGAGTCTTCCCTGGAAGAACACAGTTCAGTCTCTGTGTCTGGCTGTTCCGAGACATTCTGAGGCATGTCCAGGGATTCCTCAAATGTCTCACATTTGTCGCTAGGTGTGTCAGTTGTCAGGTCTGGAGAGTTGAGCTCTGAACCCGAACAGGGGCTAGTTGGTGATGCTATCATGGAGGAACATTCAGGCAAGGTGTCATCTCTTCCATTGTCTACGTCACTGTGTGGGGTCCTTCCATACCTGAACCCATCTAGGACTGACCTCCCCACTAGGGAAGATTTTGTTACATCTCTGGTGGATTTAACAGGGGATTTTAACGTTGAACTGTGGGCGGAAGTCTTTTCTGAACCCTTAAAGAATGACTGCAGCGTCTTCTGCATTGGTCCACTGTTTGTAGCTTTGGAAGCACTTGGCTTGGTTCCATTGCTGGAACCATGATGCATTGAGAAAGCAGCTTTCAGCCCAGCCAGGTTAAGAGATGACTTGGGTCTTTGGAACACCAATTCAGAATCCTCTCCAGGTTCTGAAATGTTCTCGTCAGATGGGACCACCTGACATTGTTCAGATTCAGACCTCGTTTCCACAGGTTTGTGGGAATCTAGAGAAAGAAACATTTGTATTAGTGCATTCACCAGTCCCCAACACTAATCATAACGGAAATGAAAATAATAATATTACTATTCATATCCATTAATTAATAATAAGCTTTAACATTTGTTCTTACTGGTCCCGAGGATGGGTATATGATTGAGGTTGATCTTATTGACTCCATTCTCATACATGGCGATGAGAGAGGTCTTCAGAGTGGCCAGCAGGAGTTTCTCCTCCTGGAGAAAGATCTGACGCTTGTCTGGAGTGACGTTCACATCGACACAATCTGGAGAAGCACCACAATAGAACTCATTAAATAAAATACAAGAAGCTTAGAATGATGTTTTCTGAGGATATAGTATCTGGTTTATCATCATTGTGTAAATATTTTGTGAAAGCACCAATAGTTAAACCCCACAATATCATGATTTTCTACATACCGACCAGCCCTACTGTAACCTGGTCTAACAAAACTACCGGTACACATTGTCATTTACATATTTATAAAGTTGCCAATTTCACCATTCAAAATGAGAGGAGATTATATCAAACAACCAAGGTGAATGAATACAATTGGCGTATTTATGAAAAAGTTGCTCCAAAACTACTTTAATGTTTTTTTATGATAATGAATGTATTTTTGCCTTTATTGATAGATTAACAGTAGTTTGACAGGAAAGGGGGAGAGAGATGGGGGGGAAGACACACAGCAAAGGTCGTCGGGAACGGGACTCGAACCCGCAACACGCTGTCAGTCCTAGTTGCCTGGACCACTCTGCCGGCCCAGGCCATGAACCTCTTTTTTGCTATGGTCTTACCTGAGGCAACTGCTATGTTCAAGGCAACAAACGGATACTGATGTCTGTTATACATGTGATATACTTCATTTACAATTTTGATCGCCTATGAGAGAGAGAGAAAAAAAAAACATAAGTTCGGCCCAACATACAGCCTCCAATCGCTTACAATTCGAACACATTATAATTATTACCTTAGAGGGATCACATGGCCGGTTGTTGATGAAAAATAATTGTCTGTCTGTGGCACTTCTCCCGACACCATGGTCTCCTTGTGACACAAAGCCAGTGATGCTGCAACACAAGTCATTTATATGTCTCTGAGATCGTAGATTAAGGAATACAAGTGGTGCATGTCGAAGTGAATAATAAGTATAGAAGAATAAAACAATACTTTTAATTTTGCTGCATAGACTGACAATAAAGTAATCTTCTTCACTTACGTAAAGAGATTTTGGGGCAATTCTGTACCATCGAGTCCATAGTCTACCTTAATATTTTCTGCTGGAGGCAGTTGCTGAAAAGGCAGCAGACTCTGTAGCTGTAGAAATAAAGTTTTTAGGTAAGGTAAGTCTTCTGGAAAGGAAAAAAGATGCGATCCTATAGCTGACATACTGTAGTGATGAGCACTTTTGCTCATGCTTGTATTGAGAAAAATGACATTTTGGGGTATTCGATTTGCCCTGGAGCCATTCTTTCAAGCTTACATTGAACTCATGTTGCTGTAAGGTATTTTAAGCCATACATTCACAAAATGCTGCATGTTACAGGCTATGTTATCCTCCAACCTGCTTTGGTCCAAATATGGCACCTATGTTGTCCCTCATGTTCTGGCTGCCACTAGTGCTGAGTACTGGGCTGCGTTTTCCTTGCCCAGTCTGGTTGGAACAGGTAATACGCACTCCAGTGGAAATAATACAGTATGCCTGGAGTATGTGGATCATTTTAGTGTACTCCTGAAAACACAAAAACGTTATCAGTACACACTGTACAAGTTTGTGACATACTAGCTCTACTATACACATAGGATTTACACAATTAAATCTTATAACAAAAACCTCATAGAAGATTCCACAAGGGCATTGAAAATCATATATTCATAATCAAATGATCATACTTTCAAATCCCAATGTAGGGATTCCATTCTAGATGTCCCTAAACTGGACAAATCAAACTAACCTTCTTTATGTTGCGTTGGAACTCTTTGTGTCGCACAGGCAGAGTGTAGAAGAGCTGTTGTAGGGTGACGGTGGAGCCCTGCTGTCGAGGGTGAGGACACCTCTGTACTAAGGCGCCATTATGGTCAAACACCAGCTTGGTCCCCACCTGAGCTGACTCATGGCATGTCACCACACTCAGATCACTGGCAAAGAGGGGGTCGTTTTGGGGTGATTAACATGATCAAATTAAAAGTCTGTATGCCGAATTCGGCATACAGACTTTCTGCCGCTATACAGTTTCAACTTATATAAATTCACTACATACTGTTAATAGTATGTAGTGACAGTAATACAGTAATTGTACATGAGGCCAGGCTAATCATAAAATTGTGAAACAATTTTTTAGTTTTCACTCATTCATCAACACATATGATTTTCCGATTATAATGTTGGTCTTTAATTTTGTTTGTTTACCTCAGAGCACATAAAGAGCTCAAAGCTTCACCTCTGAAGCCAAACGTTTCCACGTGGATGAGGTCAGAGAAATCCCTGATCTTTGATGTGTGATGCTTCAATGCTGAGAGAAAGATGGAAGAGAGCACAGCCGGAACAATAAGAATAATTAATGGTTATGGAATGACACAAACACAGACTTAAAAGGACCATAGCGGTGTCAATACATGGCATGCCATTGTATATTTACAGCTTCTGCCATATATCGCATATAAACAAAGACCATTTGTTAATTACTTAAACATTTTCTTCTTGATACCAGACTGGTCTTTAAGTACAAAATGACACTTACTCAATCCTTCAAAGTTGTCCTCCTCTACTCCCCTGCCATTGTCAGACACTTCCACAAGCTCCGCTCCACAGTCCTTCAAGCGGACATCTGGAACATCAGAATAAGACTTATTGGACAGGTATACATATGTATTAGAATTAGAACTCATCATATTTTTTTAATACACAGAAGATTATACTCAGTACACAAAGACATCAAATGAAAGACAGGAAGGAATGACTGAACTCCTAATCTGCCTCAGTATAGCAAATATAATTTATATTATTTCTGTCTAATAAAGTCTTATTATGGAAGCCGATAGACAGAAATTGAAGTGTATGCATACATACCAACATTGGTGGCCCCTGCATCAATGCTGTTCTCTACCAGCTCTTTGACAGCAGTGGACAGGGTCAGCACAACTTGTCCAGAACAGATTTGATGGACTGACTGTCTGTCAATTGCCTTGATGGCTCCAGCTGGCTCTGAACTGTAGAAAGCAAGCATAATGTGCAACATTATAATAGAGTTGCGGCTAGGTCTCAGACAGGAGCTGCTTGCACGTCTTGTAATAATAAGACATTTGCGGCTATCTGAGACCATGGTGTAAATAAAATAGTAATTGTATACCGAAATATAGATAATATATATAGTTATTTAGTTTAGGCAACTTACCAAGCAGCATCAGTCATGTTTAATGCAGAGTGACAATGCTTCAGACTGCTAACTTTGTAGTAGCAATACCTTATCAATATTGCATATTCCCCTCTAGTCTAAGATGTGGGAAAAGGGCAATAGGAAAGAATGAACGTTAACTTGCTGTCATTTATTCACCACGTCGCTCAGCATTTAAAATAATTGTATATTTAATCTTTATATATCTCATGTTGTGGCATTGGTGCTGCGCTCGTGCTTGTGTTTACTTGAGCGGTTCAACGCGCGCTAACAGGAACACCAGGAGGATCAATTTTGCACGGAATATGCGCAGTCGCTTTTTTGTACACAATGCAATTTGCAAGGTATAATAATGTATAAAGTGCATAAGGAATATACTAAACAAATTCAACATTTAAACAAATAAAAATCCCCGGCGTAATACTATTTGTATACATTAAAAATAAAAAAACATTTATAGAAAATGTAAATGAATGTATCTATGGTTCAACTTTGTTTAAAGAATATTAAATCGCCCTAACCTCAGAAACTATGAATAATAAAATACTGTTTCTTGAAAGAAACTTTACTAGCTGTTTTTGTTGAATCCTCAAAATAATAGACATTTCAGTGATTTCATCATCTGTCCCCCTGACCTACGCTGGCCAATGCGGAGTAGAGCGTTAGGGATTATCAATAATCAACTACACTGAGAAATCACATGATATATTCCTTTTCCTATTATAGGTAAAATGTAAATGATATATATATAATGGACACTGTACCACACGGTGCGAATTATTTATTTTATTACAAGTTAATATATACTATATACAATATATTCGTTCGATATCCTTTCATGTACATGTTCATATTGTCAGACGGTGCCTCTACGTGTGTGTGTGTGTGTGTGTGTGTGTGTGTGTGTGTGTGTGTGTGTGTGTGTGTGTGTGTGTGTGTGTGTGTGTGTTGAATCATGGCGGCCGACACTTGATCCGCTGTACTTATCTGGGCATTGGCCAAACTGTAAGCTGTACTTTTACCGTTATTTATATCACAGAATATCGAATTATAGAAACGGGTGAGGCATGACCAATCCTGGATAAATTGTCGGGTCTGGACGTAGATATGTACGTATGTATCTCTTGGCGTTGTTAATATATTTTTTAAATAACTCGCTCAACCGGCGTAACCACACAACGTACACTAATGTACCGCTCCACCACCACAACAGCTGCAGCGTTCAGGTCAGAGGAATGTTCTAGTAGTGGTAGTAGTAACAACCTCTTGATTCACCGCAACTTTAAAACAAGACACGAGGCCAGTGTGTTCAGTTTGACAAGCGAAGAGGAGGAGGAGGAAGTCCAGTTTGACAGTAAGTACAGTACAGTATGTCACGTGTATAAAAGTAGTGTACAGTATAGCTTGTTGCTGTTTGGTGATTGACCCCTAGACTTCAATTCACGTCAACACCGGTGGGTGGAGTCATTCACAATCTATCACCTTGACAGTAAATAGTAAATACATTCCGAAAATAGCAGATCAACAAGCTCACAAAGCATATGCTGCCAAGGCCATGTGAGTGAGCATGTCGATTTGGGCCACTGGTCGTGCATACAAGAATTTGCATGCAATTAGCAAACCCAGATTTAATTGTTTTCAAGAAATAGACCCTTTAACACTTAGACATGACAACACAAACATGCATGAGGTCGAAGTTGAAAAGTATAGTATGTAACTTTGCCCATGTCTGTTGCATTGACTTAAATTACCAAGAGTCATCAGCCTGGAGTAGTGTGGTGGTGGTGTTTACCTGCAGAAACACTTGTTTGTTTAATTGGTTGCCCAAACCTTCCTGTCTACCGACAGTGAAAACAGGAGAGGGCAAGGTGTTTTCTGTACTAAATACTTTGCCCTTTATTACTGTTGCAGTCTTCGTAAATATCAGTACTACTAGCTTCAGGAAATACACTTCCTGTCAGCTACACAAGCTGTTCCCATAGCAAGTAGCAACACAAATCTACTGACTATGTCTATTAATAGTAGACGAGGCCTATCAAGATTTAGAGGAGATTCTCAAAGGAGAATAGAACACTACTGTCTCTCAAAGCCTGAAAAAAGCAATAGCACTGTAGTTACACTAATGGTCAGTCTAAAGAATTAATAACTACAGTACTACACTATTGTCTATCTATTGTATGCTCTGTCACTGAATTATTCTTCATGTGACCACCGCGCTCTGACTTTAGGTGCGTTACCATTCAAAACATATCAAATAAATAACGGTAGTGAGTCGCACACACCAAGACTTCAGTTCAAAACATTTATCCACACTGATGAAGGCTGGATAGCCGAAACGTTTCAAAGATAAATGTTTTGAACTGAAGTCTTGGTGTGTGCGACATGCTCTGTCACTGGCAATAATTTAAAGTAACACAAAGCCCTGTATTCTGTCCTAGCTAAAATATCCACATCCTGGTTAACCTTAGTCACAGTGTCACTGATCAGAAAGGTCTTACTTTTAGCTTTACGTAATTTCTTCTACTGTTAATGGATGAATAAATCCTTGTGTAAACAATGTAGAACATGCACATCCCCACAGTTCTTTAAACAAGGTGCTGGACCCAAAAAACATCAAGTGAAGAAAAAGGGAATGTCTGCTCTGTACACGATAAGTCCTTTCCTTGTGTGCCACATTGGCAATAATGATGAAATATGAGAGAGAGAGCACCAATATTAGAGGCTTGAGGAGCTAAAGTAGAAGTAGAACAGCCCCCTTTCCCCATTTCTGGCCCACTGCCCTGTCTGATTTCAGAGAAGGGTAGGTGGAGAGGGCCTGTGTGTGCACTGGCCTAGGCAGATAAGCATTAACACTGAGCACTCCCCCATATGCATAAACAAGATGCTAACATTCACTGCTGTAGATGTGAATTGGAGGATTGTATTCGATATTGCTCTGGGTTCTATTCTATTGCAAAAACAAACAAATGGACCTGTGTGAAAAACACATTGTTGAAATGATAGTAAGAGCTATTGTTAAAGGTAAGTTAAGCTTTTCCTAGATTACATCATTTTCATAATCATAACTTTAACACTTTGTTGATTGTTTTGCTAAAGGGTTGGGTGCTGTAAATTAAAATGTCATGATCAGAATTGTATTTTAAAAAGTAGGAAACAAAAATGAAACAGCACAATACATAATTATATTATCTTTGACTTCACCAACATGTTTGCCTTTCCTGATATTCTCCTAATTGTGCTTTCAGCTACTGACACTGATGACAACTGTGAGGTTCTGATGACTGGAAGTGGGAAGCAATACCCTACCATTCAAGAATTTGCTTCAGCGATTCCCAATCAGCTTCTCCTGGGTTCTCTGCTAGAGCACCTGTGTGTTGTCTATGAGAGAGACCCAGCGCGCTCACACATGCTGTTCAAAGGTAACCCCCCTCCCCCGATGGACAGAAATGATCCTTATTCTTATATGTTGTTGTGTTGGTTGGTTGTCACATTACATACAAAGAGCAGTCTCTTATTTTCTAGTAGCAGTTCCATCCTGTTGTTTTCTTATTTATTTAATGAGCATTTATGTTTTTTTTGTGCCCTCTCCTCTCTATTGAACAGCCATTGGTCAACGTTTAGCTGCCATGAACCTCATCTCCCCTCTGGCCATCAGCGATGAGTTCAGCACCATCAGACTTCAACACAACAGGGCCTTCACTGAGCTGCTGCATGCAGCCAGCTCCTCACTATTGACACAGGTAACTGGAGCCATAACTTATGAAGACATTGACAAAGATATCCTACCATCATAACAGTTTTAGGCTAACCTTTCAAATAACATAATCTTATGAGTTGGATACAATTCCATCAGTTGAATTGCATCAAGGTTCTTTATTATATGTCTCCCGAGGAAGAAATGTGTCTTAGACAAAGGGCCTGCATGCAAGCGAAGCCCTTATGTCCATATCGCCGACGTGCAGCGCCAAATACATCTTTCTTGCATCAAAGAAAAAGAAAAGAAAACAGAGGTGGGGGGAGAATATACTGGGTTAATTAATATACTGCTATTATGTATTACCAAATGTCCTCATCAACAAAACAAAGCAATTATTTTATTCAGGAAGTTATATTGCCATTTTCTAGTAATATAGTTTGCACGGGTTTGCACAAAAAAGTCTCCTGGAGTAGTAGTAATAGTAGTATGATGGCTGCAGGCAGTATCAACTTATCATTCAAGTTTTCTCCTTACTGTATTTGGCTAATTCTGGGTGAGTGCTTACTGTATGTAGAAATCTGGCATGGGTGATAGCGGAAAGAGGGCGTTTGGGTGAGATAGAGTGAGTTATCAAATATCAAGTGACCGCCTCCCATCATCACAGATGTTTCATTGATGCCATTGCGTCTAGAATAGTCAACACTGACAACAGTAAAAAGTTTGTCGTGAAATCACTAATGTTCATCCCCACACACTGTGTTCTCAGTGCTCACCTGCACTAATTTATACTTTATTGCATGATGGTAAAATCTTCTGTAAACATAAGCTAGAAATTATTTTAGGGTTGTTAATTGTTATCCTTTTAGCATTGCATTAGGTTTGTAACTGTATCCCAATCCCAAATGTGGTGATAAAAGTATTTAATCAATAAACAATGGTGTCGCTATTTTTATTCCAATTCAATCAATGGTTTGCCTATTGTTATTCCAATTTATTTAGCTTTCCCGGTCGTATGCTGTCAGAAGTTCTCTGAACTTACTTCTGTAGTATAGATGCAATGCTCATCTTACTCTCTTGTCTCTTAGGATCCACAGCTTCTTGGCACAGATACTCAGGAGCTTACTGTACGGTAAGTACTAGCATTATTTGTTGTTTCTTTTCTTTTTTACTGATTGATCTAGCTGTAGTGGTAAGGAAGATACCACTACCGTCTATGAGATACCAGGTCTATGAGATATTCTTTTCTATTTCCCACAGACCCAAGGAGGGACTATTCGAAGCACAGACATCACGATATCTCAATGAGTTTGAAGAGATATGTAGACTTGGGAAAGGATCCTATGGCAAGGTTTTTAAGGTAGTTCATCCACTCCACTTAATTCTTTTAAAGTTCCATGTCCACCTGTGCAAGTGCTAAAGATTCTGCCACTGTGCTAATTAGATCACACCTGCTTACTCATGCGAGAAATTTAATTTGGACATTCAGGCAATACCACTTTATTGATCCCTCAGGGGAAATTCAGTTGCAAAAGGCAGTTAAGATACAGTTACAGCCTATGGAAAGATAAGTATTGTAGATGGGACCAACAGTGGTCCTACCTGATCACAGGAGGATCTCAATATCAGAGCAGGGAGACCACATTCAACCACTGCAGTGCACATGGATTAAAGTTCTCAGTCGCCACGACTGATTTCAATCATTTGGATTCCATAGAAGCCAGAGTGTGTCTTCTGTGAAAGCATGCTGCGCACCGGAAACAGCAGATCTACAAGCTCACAACAAATTACAGCACGAGTGCGCAACGTGTTGTGAGCTTAAATTGGCTATTTTCGGTCATTAGTTATTTTAAGATGAAAGAATAATTTAAGTGATCAAATTAGCAATAGAATACTATATAATATATAAGTTTAGAAATTGTCTCAGAAATGTCAGCTGGTCAGCCTAAAACTTAATTACATTTTCATTTTGAGATTATATTTAGCTTTATTCCATGCACTGTAGTTGTGCTAGTTATTGTATTAATGTTATACTACATAATATTTTATTGACCCAAACAAAAGGTATGGATTGCAGCTAACTCTGGCAAGAGTTGTGCGCGCCAACTCCTTCATTTTGTATCCAACACTAAAATGAATTTTATTTTTTACATTTTAGTACTGTCTGTTTATTTTTCTAGGTTGCAAATAAGCTGGATGGCCAGAATTATGCTGTGAAGAAAATTCTCATTAAGAGTGTGTCCAGGCAGGACTGTATGAAGGTGGGATACTAAATTAATGTGGATGTGAGTGTCAGGTAATACTTAAAATGCAAACGTCTACAGTGAATTATACATGTCTCTATCTTGACTGCAGGTCCTCAGGGAGGTTAAGGTATTGTCCAGTTTACAGCATGTGAATGTGGTAGGCTATCACACAGCCTGGATGGAGCATGTTCAGCCGGCATTATGTGAGTTGCATCCTGCTTCCGTTAATACATTTCTTGTAGAAATGTGTGATGATATGGTGCACTAAATTAAAAATAAGTTTTAATTTGTGAACTGTTTCTGTTTCAGCCTCTCAGCCTGTCCTGCCATCACTGAAATCACCTGCAACGCAAGAAGGGTAAGATGACAATAATAATAATAATGACAACAACAATTCTTATTATTAATATTGTACCGTAATAATAATAATTCAAGGGCAGCAGCTAGGAGTTAAGTGTCTTGCTCAGGGACACTTTGACATGTAGGTCTGAGCCAGGACATGAACTGGGGACCTTCTGATTCCTAGAGCCCTTCTCACCACTCGGCTACGTCCGTCCTGTACCTAAGTTTAAGTTTAAATAACGTTTGACTAACGTGTGACTTGATGTTCATCTTATCTTCATAGAACTGATGAAAGCCATGACAGCAGTGGCTCTGGTTCCTCGATAGTCTTCCAAAACTCCAGTCACTGTGAGCCGGACTCAGCTATAGCCGGCAATGGAACAGCAACAGAAACAGAAATAGTTTCAAACCCGGATCAGGGGAAGGTGCTGTATCCCCAAACGATGCGATGCATCCCAGAGCACTTCGTCCCCTGTGTGTTCCTGGGTGAGCGGCAGCATAGACCAGTGACTCCCTCTACCTGTCCCGCAGTGGTCTGGGATGACTCAGACCCGTCGGAGGACTCCAGCAAGATGAGAGCGGAGCTGAACAACAACTCCTTCATTGGCATGGAGGGTCAGCAATGGCTGGATAAACATGCAGCTAGAAGGTCTTTCAGTGAGGTATGCAATCCACTACACAGTAAAATACTTGGTGGTAATTTAACACATAACATATGCTATTGTCCAAGGTGGTTTATCACTGAAGTACAACAGAATAGAGGGTATGCGTGTGACATCATCATCAAACCAGGAAGTTATGCAGGAATGCCTACTGAGTGTCAAAAAACTACTTCCTGGCCTCGACAGCCCATACATTCAAACAGAAAAGTCCTATCTGATTGAATTAAACAACGTTAAATGATGTTAAACTCACTTTGCATGTTGCTTTGCCACTCGATGTGCCATTCACTTTAAGCATGCGCATACCCTCTATACTAAAATAAATAAATATGAAATATATTGTACTCGCTCTAAACTTTGGTTTTTTGTGGCAAATGTCTTCTGAATTGACTCAACTAGAGCTAAAATGCTCCCCAAATTGATCAAAACAGCTACAAAAGTACAGTAACATAGGTTGCTTTCCTGGACCAACACTGCAGTAAAAGGCAGTCCATTCATGTTATTGGTTGATGTTGTGTTATGTGTGCACTGTGCAGGTACACTACTTTAAAGCTACACTATGCAACTTGTTTTTGGTGGTAAGAATTGTTAAGAATTTAAGCTCTTGGCATGGTAGACCCTAGCCCTGGTCCAGTGCTTACAGCGAGTCTCTCTCACTGACGCCCTGCCGGACTCCCATCCACTGCTCACTAGCAGCTTTTCCCACTGCGTGCGAGGGTTTACAATTCCCCAAAAATAAACAAAATTACGTAACTGCTCACTGACACTTTGTGCCATTTTAATACAGCAATGTACCGGACATAGTGATTTCTTCTACTACGGCATTTCCGGGTTTTGCCTGGTTGAATTCATTTTATTTAATGACTAAAATAGTACATTTTAGAGAGAAGCTGGGGACCTGAGATGCTTCCCAGCTTTGAGAATAGACTTTTACCAAGGTCTAGCAGGCTTTGTTTCGGTGAGTAGTTACATCGTTTTGTTTATTTTCGGGGAATTGTAAACCATCGCACGCAGTGGGAAAAGCTGCTAGTGAGCAGTGGATGGGAGTCCGGCAGGGCGTCAGTGACAGAGATTCGCTGTAATCACTGGACCAGGGATAGGTAGACCCGGGTTTGAATCTCGGATAGGACATAAAGGAGAGTACAGATTTAAATTGCCATGCATATTATTGGTTGTTGTTGTTGTTGTTTTTCAGGTACTAAATCTATATTGGTTAATATTGTGTTATGTGTGTAGGTATTTAAAATTCCACCCATGTTATTCGTTGTGTCATGTGTTCAGGTCCAGTTCCATCTGATGCTCTACATCCAGATGCAGCTGTGTGAGCACTCACTGAAAGACTGGATCTCACAGAGGAACGCCAAGTGCACAGACGAGCTCGCCTCTAGATGTAATTATTCTGATGCAACTCAGTAACGCATGCAGTCACAGAGCAGGGTTAAATAAATATTTTATTTACTTAAAGAATAATAGAATTGGATAATACACATTTGTGTAACAGAAGTGCTGTCTTACTCTCTAGCTGTACTCAAATTACAAAGCACGCCTAAGCCATGCTCAATCATCACTTAAAAAATATCACCCTGCCAAATAGAAATATCAACACACACTTCAGATAAGATAATAGATCGGTCCCGGGACAGAAATTCAGATGTCAGAGCAGCAATAGCAGTAAGAGTGAAACGCATGAGAGGTAAAGGGAAGATAAGATTCAAGCTCTAAACCAAGATAAGAAAATAAATATAAAGATCATCAGATAATAATGAGTTTAGATTCTGGTTCTAGATATACCGAGCAGATACACAGTGTGCGGGTGTATTTTCATTCCTTTCATTGATGTCCACTGGCCTACGCACCTGTGCATACGCCTGATTTCTAGGTGTGCGAAAGCAGTGATTATGTCATTGAATCAGTATACATTTTTTCAGCAGATTTTGATTTAGTCCTAGTCTTTTGAATAACACACCAATTAGTCTTAGTCCTATTTTGTCTTCAGAAATTGTCGTAGTCTAGTCTTAGTCGACTAAATATCAAAAACCTTAAACCTTAACCACACCGAAGGGTCACCATGCAACTCCTTCGGTCCAAACGGTTGCAAGGAGTTAACGCTAAAACCGTCTTGACCCTTTGGTGTGGTTTGGGCCATTGAATTCCATGCGTTGAATCACTAGGGTCAACGTGGGTCAACGCTAAAACCGTCCCTTTGGTGTAGTTAGGGCTTTAATCTTAGTCAATAACATGAACACTGCATTGAATATTAATAAACAAATATTATGTACAGTCTATCAACAATAAGTATATGGATCGATGTGGATAAATACTGTATATAAAGTTTGATGTCTTTGGTGTGTAAGGACTAGTACTTCACAAAAGTGGAAGGTCCGTATACACCTTGGCTGGTAATCCAGTCTGGCAGTGTGCCGCGGGTTCGACTTCTGATCCCGACGGCCTTTGCTGCATGTCACCCCCCATCTCTCTCCCCATTTCCTGTCAGCCTACTGTCTATTATCCCTCTATAAAAAATATAAAATATAGGCAAAAGCCACAAAAAAACATTTAAACAAAAGTGCTAGTTTTTGTCATGAAATGTATAGCTTCAGATTGAGTGTATTGTTCAAAAAACACTGCACAGCATATTTTTTTTGGTAACCATTGTATAATCGTGATGCTGATGCAGATAATTCCTATCTGCACCACTGCCATGGCAATAACAACAGTATTAAGAACATCCCTGGAGTGTTTCATTGTGGGATTAACCTGTTGTGTTTATTTTCAGGTCCCTATGGAGGTGTGGACCCAGAGCACACTCTCGGCCTTCTGAGGAAAATCCTGGAAGGGGTTGAATACATTCACTCCAGGGGGATCATGCATAGAGACTTGAAGGTAACGTGCTTCCGCATGTCGGGTGAATTTAATGTGACCTGGCTGTGAAGCATCACACATTATATTTACAAATTACAATACATACATATTGATGTCATCGTCTGTGGACAGTCAACTTCAGGTTGACGCAACGTATTGAGGTCTAGGCAGAGGACTGCCAAAGACGTTACCGGTATTGAAAGTATTGGCACCCTCTGTCATAAAAGTGATGTGCTTAGTTTCCCAGCAGCTGAAGACAAAGTCATAGACTCTCTTGGGCAGGATTCTTCTCAGCTCCTCACTCTTGCCCCCGCTGTCCATTAGATAGATGTGATTCCTGCATGTGTCTTGGAGGCTCCTAGGCTGCCGAGTCATGCTTAGCAGCTGGTCTCTTTGCTTTGAGAACTGCGGCTGTCTCAGGGCATATGGCAGCCGCCGGTCTCGGTTGTAGAAAGTGAGCGGGGCCGTCAGGCCCAGGAGCTTTGCCAGCAGAGAGCCGTTCCTCACGTTTGGGGTGTGGTCCAGGAACAGATACAGGCAGCTCTCCCCCGCTGCGGTCAGTCTGTTGACATCAGCGCCGTGCCTCAGCAGTAGGTCCACCATCTCCTCATTGGCCCAGCCGCAGGCCTCCTGCAACGCTGTCCTGCCAGCCTTGTTCACCGCGTCAACCACAGCGCCCTGCTTCACAAGCTCAGAGATGCAGCTCGTGTCGGCATCCAGTGTCCTGGTGCTCCGTGTGGTCGCCGCCATGACAGCTAAGTGTAGCGGGGTGTTGCCCGACGATGTCACAACCTTTCAAAACAATCATGGTGTTAATGTAATACAAAGAATGTTATAAGATATGAAACAGAATTTCCAAAGAATTGTTAACCACATGAACCCTTACGTCCCTATTCTGGGCATGTGATCAAATGTGATCATTCAGCGAAAATAGCCAAATCTATAAGCTCACAAAGCATTGTCTTGCATTGTGGGTTTGTAGATGGGCTATTTGGGCATAGAGGGTAAAAGCTGGGGACCTAGTATGGACCCCTAGGGGGCAAAATTTGCTTCCTCATTTAATGAGGAAGCAAATCAAAGATGCTCAAGTCACAGTTTAATCCAGATGAGAAAGATAAAGCTGAAATGTAACTACTATGCATTACTGTATGTTTATTGCGCACACACTATTGCGTACACCCTGCAAAGTTACAATTCTGAAGCACATAATTTTCACAGAACTCGATATCCAAACACACTGTAATAAATACAAACAAAGGTTGAAGGATGTGACACTAACCGCGTGAACGTCTGCTTGGAGCCTGATCAGGCTGGTTATAATGTCTCTGCAGAGGGTCCCAGAGGCCATGTGCAGGGCCGTCATCCCAGTGCTGTCCACTGCGTTGATCTCAACACCGTAGCTGGCCAGGATGTGGATGGCAGGCAGAGCTGCATAGTTCACAGCCAGGTGGAGAGCTGTCTCGTGGCGCTGGCTCTTCACCTAAAATAAGATCACATCCGACAGGAAGATTAGACAAAGTACTGACGGAGGTTGATGATGAAACTTGCATAGATTTTGACAGTGTTTGCCTATATTGCCTTATTTAATCTCTTGGATGCCAGCTTTGGAATAGTGCTATTACATTCTTAAAAAGCTAAATTTTAAGGCTGTGTCTGGTGGTCAGAGCCTCTGTCGCATAATAAGAGGAAGGGCTGGTCTTCGCTCCCTTCATCCAGTAGAAGACTTTATGAAACTTACCTCCGCATTAACGTCGACCCCATGGTCACAGAGGATGCGGAGGCAGGCCTCAGACCGCAGCTCCATGCTGTTCACAGCAGCCTGGAACCTGGAGGATGACTTGGGACAGGCGTTTTGGATACACGGCCAACTGATAATCGCCAGGTGCAGGGCATTACGTCCGTAATTGTCCCTGTGAATGGTAGAGAGATAAGATGGTTGAAACCTATGTAGAAGTATCAGTGAAAAAATATATACTCAAACATTTAGCTGGAATAAAGCCAGTGAAATGTGTGTTGGCTACTTTAAATACTTTGTAATGGTGCCATGCCACGTGTTAAATACATGTGTGAATCCATGTGTGTGCTATAGCCACCTCAATTCGGGATCCGCCCCAGCTGACAGGAGGGACTTAATGCTCTTTACTCTTCTGTAACATGCAGCCAAATGAAGGGGAAGGATAGATGGCCCCTGAGGCAATGCAAGGCAAGACAAGACAAGTTGGAGGAAGGTAGTCAAATATTCAGAATATGTGTAACAGGAATAGAAAAACTGTTTGTTTGGCTCATGATGAAAATTCTTATTATATTGTATATTATTTCAAATGTAAAATAGTTTTCTTAGACCCCACTGCCTCACCAGATAAGAAACATTTGATGAAATACAGTCAGCTTTCATGTACAGTATATCTATTCTATAGTCTATATATCTTGCAACCGATATAGGCGATATAGGTACTTTAATCCTGTTGACACTAGTGTCAACAGGATGTGAACAGGATATTTCAGATGTGAAATACTCTTTTCAATAATACTATTTACAAGAACCAGAACACATTTCCCTTACCTTATGGATTACTTGAACGGCTCCCCTGCATCTTGTTTTTACGATAGAATTACTCCCATGCTTTTTTGATATGCTGTCAATGCGTCCAAGATCTTCTTCCATAATTGCTACGTAGAAATCATTGTCATAACATTGAATATGAGATTCTTGGTCCTCACTGTCGTCCAACATGATACTCATTGCAGATCCTCCCATGTATCCTCTGCATGCTATGCAGACGTTAACTGTGGTGTCAAAAGCTGGTCCTACTGGTTTAGAACATAATTTACTGACATGAGTGGCAGTTGCATGCAAGAGGAAATGAAGAAATATACGCCACAGCTCAACCTGTTTTGGGTATTTGGTGGTTTGCAGAACTTTACGACTTTATCATTGGGGTCACTTTGTCAATGTAATGCTCAACTGTGACATAACACTCTTTCTGTTACAGCTGATACATTTCCTCACTGCGTTGGGGGCGAATTATGGGAACTGATAGTGGTTTTGAGGGGTTGCTTGAGGAAGTTGAATTTAGACAGTAGTAACTGCTTTTGAGAAAATATGTAATTACCGGTAGTAGATGTTTACTAACCTTTTTCTGGAGTGCTGGACAATGCCTTAAACATTTCCCAACAAGTTGTACATTATGGAAACTTCTTTTTACCATTCTCCATTTCTCAGAAGTAAAAGTAATCTGAGATGGTTTAAAATCTTAGAATTGTTGTTTTTGTGTAAATAAGTATGGAATGGAAGGAGTATGGAATATTGTGAGCTCACACGTGCATCACGTACACAGCAAATGCAAATAAGGTGCTCCATGTTATGTAGAATAAATGTATTTCATGTTTATACTGGATTTTGTTTTTGTCATTTTCACAGCCTAGGAACATTTTCCTTCATGGACATGACTTCCATGTTAGGATAGGAGACTTTGGCCTGGCCTGCAGGGATATAATAGTAGATGAATCGTTGCCTTCTTCCCTGCATAACACTGGTATGAAAAAGTAGTTTTATCCTATCTTTACTCTACTTGTAAATTGCCTCCATAAATGCTACTGTGACTTGTGACAGTTGTACCTAAATGTATCCCCTGAAATCACCACTAGATGGTGCCACCGGCATTTGTTTCACTGTTCTTTCTGTTCAGTGTTCACTGTTCTTGATATTTCTCATTTTCCAGGCTCTTCACATACTACAGGTGTTGGAACATTTGTGTATGCTGCTCCTGAACAACTACAGGGCACCCATTATGATTCCAAAGTAAATATACGAGACACCTTTTTTTTTTCTTTTTTAATACCACCATAATTGACAGCAATGTACACACTTGTAATCTCATCTGTACCGTCTTCCTAACAGTTATTTATTTGAAACTGTATTGAGTCTTTGCTTTACAGTGGTTCATGTTGTTCTTCCAGTCAGATATGTACAGCATAGGAGTGGTAGCCCTTGAGCTTTTCCAGCCCTTTGGCACAGAGATGGAACGAGTACGGACCCTTGAGAATCTCAGAGAAGGGAAGATCCCAGATGCCTTCTGTCAGCGATGGCCAGTCCTGGCCAAGCACGTCACAAAGCTCACGAGCAAAGACCCCCGTGTCCGCCCCGATGCCACCCAACTCCTATGCAGTGAACTCTTCAGCAGTAAAGACATGGTATGGATGGATTGGATACCCTTTCTATAATATGGTTTAGTTAGAGTATCTTTCAGTCAATGTGATTGCGTAAACTTATTTATGATGACTTTTCAATAAATGCCCTTCTGAATTAATATGTAACATACTCTCCCAAATCTATGCACAAGTAAAAAAAGAAAGAAAGAAAAATAACATTGTAGTGATTTTGTGTAAACACAAAACAATAATAATGCATAGGGCCTTCTTAGTCTAAATTCCCTTCTAGCAGAAAACTGTAAATTGGTCGGACGAAAAGGAAAAGCCATGGGGTCACCAAAATTAGTCGTGTTCATCCTAGTTTAGTGCATCAAGTTTTATCAACTTTCATGGCAATCTGCTTGTCCATTAGAATAGGAGGTATCTGAGGCTGGCAATAGAGAAAAGGCCATTGGTTCACAAAAATCGGTTGGGCCGCCCTTCAGTGAGCATGCATGCATTCAGTGAGTATCTTGGCAACACGGATCTATCACAATGTAAAAATGGAATCAACAGCATGGCTCCTATGTGGATCTCGGACTTATGATCTATGACATACTGTCAGAGCCCCTTTGTAGAATTAAAGTTAAATATTTTATTTATTAAGTATAAATCCTATTTGAAAACAAAATATGTAGAGGTACTTCTGTGGCTTGGTGCTGATCGCGGTCCAGCAGTTTTACATATTAACTCCTGACACACACAGACCCTATTCTATGGCTAGACTAAAAATGTCTTCTCCTACAGGTTATCCATGGCTTGCAGAGGAGGGTGGAGGAACAGCAGGATGAGCTCATTCAACTCCGGAGACAGATCAGTGAGCTTCAGACTCAGAGTTCACAAAATAACGTTGAAAACTCAGATAGCACCTGACCATAATGTCAACCACTTGAGAGACTATCAAAACCCTGCATTATTCAAACTCTGTACCTTGTCAGAATCGTATGACTTGGTGCAAGTTGTTGAATGTGTGTCTGAGTGAGTGTATATGTGTGTGTTCTCTATACCTGGAAGGAATGTGGCTGTACAGATTTTTAACTTTAATAACTGTACAATAAAACATATTTATCTGATTACCAAACATCCACTTGTGGAATTTATAAAGCTTGTCATATGCCATTTGTGGCCATTTGTAAAGTGTGAATTGAATGGGTTCCAATTTTACAGATTAATTAATTAATTCAAGCAAATACCAGAGATGAAAACAATTACAAACAGGCAAAATTCTTGATATAAAAGTATGTTTTCAGCAGTGATTTTATGGATGAATTGATTATTATATTGATTATAAGATTACACTTTATTGACCACGCAGGGGGAAATTCTGCAATTTAGACAAATATTTGACAAATATTTGCCACATAGACCTGCAATGTGCATGCATCATGCTAAAATAAAGTACAATGTGTCATTACAGTCCATACAACAGTATTGAGCAGTACAAAGGATGAGGAAGGTGGCTTCAGGTCTAGGATTCAGGAAGATGTTGGTTAAATTATGCACTCTGTGCACCCTAGGTCTGGTGTCAAATAGGGCCTGCATTCCATGATTTTGGAATCTTCTCAGCTCTCTCCTGTCAGTAGTGATGGACTAGCTGTGGAAGGGGGCTAGCTAGGATGGTTATGGTTCTCTGTAGCTCTGGTTCAAACTTCATAGTCGAGCAACGGCATTAGGGCTTTGGACCAGAGCTAGGTTCTCTGATGAGTGAGGGTTGGGAGGAGTGGGTGCGGTAGGGTCGACATAAACATGGAAGAGGTGGTGATTGATGGTAGCAGACAGGAGGTGGTCGTATGTTGCTCATGTTAATGACAGCTGGATAAATCTGAACACTCATTTGCTGTACCATTGGTCGGTAAGGTCATACGTGCATTCCTTTCCAGTATGGATCGACTGTTATTCATGTTTGTGTATAAAGAACGCCATGTACACAAAGGTCAGGGCTGTGGACGTGCGACAGAGGCGACAGCTCTTTCTGAACACGCCCCTCCCGAACTGATCGACAGCCTAACGAGCAAATGGGAAAGCATCTTTCAAACTAGATACCCGGATGTACCCGTGGGGCAATTAGCTACGTCATTGTTCACCGCCGGACACCCGCTGGAATCAAGGAATGGAGTTAGAATGGATAATAATACGTTTATAATGCATTACAGGTAAGCGAACTGACGTTTCATTCAATACGGGGACCTTTAACTGCGCAGCGGTCATGTTTTGCTGGTTTTAGCCGTTGGAGATGTGTTGTAGTCGCCTTACACCGGTTAGCAGTCAGAGTGAGTGTCATGTCGGATGGACCAACAGCGCAATGAGCATTTCATTGAGCGCACAGAGCCACCGGTTCGGTGTTGTCGAGCCCCTCCTTTCAGCCATAGCTGCTTGTTCCGTTCGATAGGGCCATTACAATATCACAAGTCGCGTTTTTTGATTCAACGGGGACTAGAAACGGGATAGTAACATGCCACGCATTGTTTTTACAAGCGGCAACGCACGCTATGCTAGCACAGTAGCACGTCCTGGTGCTAGCACAGACCGACACTCAGGCTCAGCGCTCTCCTTACAGCGGTGCTGTTAGATGTCCCGTGTTTACGTAGGGTAATTGTTTGGCCGTTTAAATCTCAACAAGGCATTTCACCCCCGTGCCCGAAATGTTTATTACAGTCACGTTTTACGCGTACAGGATCATGCCATCACATCGCATGTTATTGTCGTTGTTTATCAGACGTCCATTACAAATAAAAATGTGTGATAAAATGTACGTTTCATTTATGAGAGGAAGAGATGCCCCATTCGTTTGTGAAAGACCAAAATGTACCCTATGCATGTTTCAGTAGCATTGTTAACGTTCACCGTTACCATGGCGTTTTCAATGAGGTTTTGTGCGCGCGTAGTGCACCTCAGTCACTCTATCATTGACATGGACTTTAAATGTAATGTTATTTGTCCCACAGTGTTCATGACTTGACACCGACGTTTGAAATGATGTTTTATATAACCGGTTTGCTGCGCTGCGTGTCAGAGGCCTAGTCGTCATTTTGCTAGCATGTAAGCCCAGTCAGTGTGAACCAGTCTGCCGGGAGCAGGTGGGAGGGAACAGTTGTCGTAAATGTGCTCCAGTCCAGTCAGGGTCACTCAGGGACCAAACTACGGTTAGTTGTGCATTGTGTTACATGATCATTGTAAGACTTTGAGTTTGGCCACCATGTAGGATTAAATGCGAGTCATTTCAATATGCCTTGCGTTTCTGATGTCTGTTTCTGATGTTTGCACATAATTATTTTCAAACGTAGACGATGTAACGCCATGCCAGCGCAGCTACAGTGGAATTTTATAGTAGTAATAAACAGCTGTAGCTGGACTGTGTCCTTAAAAACATTCCAGACTCGAAAACATAAACACGTCACAAGTACACCGTTTCATATATACACACTTTTAGTGGGTGAAAGTCTTTATCGGTGACTTTTGCTGTGTGGAAACGATATATGTGAGTCTCAATGAAGATATTAAACTACGCCTCCAGCACCACTTTTTTATGTTTGTATTAATCCAGCGTAGACGAGGCAGATATAGTAGTTGTCTAGGTAGGATGCAATGGTGCCACAAGATGTCTTGAAAGCATTGCAGCAATAATAAACATTTAGTAAATGGGCACTGAACACCTTTATGAGAAATGTAGGAAACGGCAGACTTCAGTAAAGTACAACATTCAGAGGACATGGTTACCGGTATACAAAAAAGGATTAAACTTGATCACAAAATAAATCTCTATCTCTAAAAATCTTTTTGAAAAAGTTTAATGTACTAAAACAATAACCTGCAGTTGTGCTATCATGGCCATGGGTCCAAGGCACAAATGACTGACGTGATTTCTAGTTTATAATAGTGATATGTTTAGTTTAGAGGCAGTGCATAACAGCAGTCTGAATCATCCTTAAGCAGACTTATTTATAACTTATTTATAACGTACGCCTAGTTGCCTACCTGCGCTCCTATGACAGAGGAGTTTCTCTCACAGCTTGCTCTTTGTCGAAAGAGAAGCAACCAAAAATACTGAATTGATACCAACTTGATAAGTGTTACCTGATAGCGGCACAGTGTTGGTAAGGTTTATAAGCCGTGTATCTCCCCACAGCAATGAAAAATGACCATAGTTGACAGATCTTCTGAGAAGTCTGACCACGAGACGGTCGGCTGCAAGCGCTCCTCCTTCTCCAGCGGAGACGCCGTGATGGACAGCAGCTGCTCCAGTAGCTGGGGAGTGGGTCCCACCATGCCTAGTGACTCTCCTAGGTTGAAGTCCCCGGGGGGCTGCATGGGCCCCACGCCTGGAGCCACCATCTACAACAACACACCCCATTCAGTGGACCGGTCCAAGGAACAGGGTAACTGAGAGCTCTGGTGGTTTATCGTCAGCTGTACCATTTTGCCATTTGACTTGAAACCTAGTGGGAAGCTATCTAAAGGTAGCCTTGCGTAGCGAGCCTTCATCTGCCTTTTGCAATACATATTGCCCCAGGCAGATTAAGTCTGGCCCCTCTCATTTGTGGGAGGACTTCAAGGCCGAAATGGTGATGGCGAGAGAGTGAGAGGGACGAGACTAATATCCACACAGTGAAATTAATATCGCTAGGCGAGGCTAATCTAAAGGTGCCTGCACACTGCACGATTTAGGCCATCTCATAAATTCATTGCATATAACACTGAGATTGGAAAAACGTGTTACGATTTAGGCCATCTCATAAATTCATTGCATGTATCACTGGCGAGATTGGAAAAACGTGTATCTGTTTTTCCGCCTTGTCATGCTCGGTTGTGAGATGAAACCTACGCCTGGAGCTGACAATATCGGCAAGCCTTTTTCATTAAACTGCTGTCAGATATTGATTGATTTCAGAACATGAATGACATTTCTTTATTTTTACCCGTTAACAAAATTATAGTGGTATGGCATTGAACAATTAGGGGTTAAGTGTCTTGCTCATGGACACAGCCAGGAACCTTCAGTTTCTACCCCTTCAGCTATGGCCACCCACAGCTTTTTTGAATGCTTGGCTGTCTTGAATTAATTAATTGAATTAACTATTTTCTTTTGTGGAGCAGAGAAATCCTTTTAAAATCAATACAATTATTGATGTAATACTAATTAGCGGGATAATAGTGAAGTGGTCATATCATCATTGAGAAAGAAACCACTTTAGGGTGATTCAAGACCCTCCACTTTGTGTCCTGCATCACCCTGTCGATATGTACAGTATTTCATTATCCCTTACATATTGAACATTACTCCTACCGATAAAGACATGGGCATGCAGAAATACAGACTTAGGGGTAGGTACCCTCACAAAAACATGCAGTAATCCTGGTCTCTAAACTGCCTCCCCCTGGTCAGCCGGGGCGCCTGATGGAGGGGAATGGAACTGGTTGGAATAACGTGTTCCTTCCACGCGCTACGTCCAACCAGGGAAACTTCCCCCTGTCAGGTGTAAAGGAGCAACTTGGACACTCAGGCATGAAGGAAGCATGAGTTCAAGTCCGTCGATCTCCCCAGGTTGGCGGAGGGTGTGTAGAGCCCAGGATCACATTAGATAATTGACACAGGGGTGAAAAATGGGTTCTATCCCACCCTGGACTTAATAGCCAGGCCTATGTTTAAATCCCAGTGAAACTATTCTTGAAATGGCTTATGGAGCATTTAATGGCACGATGGAATACATTATCTAGCTAGCTAAATAACCATTTGGGCCCTAATTGTGCTTAACAATGTCTACTTGTGTCTTGTCTATTTTTAACCAGTGATGACCAGCGGGGATGGCATTGCTCTTCCCCAAAAAGTTCTGTTCCCCATGGAGCGGCTTATCCTGAAGTGGAACCAGGTCCACCGCATCGGGGCGGGACTTCAAAACATGGGCAACACCTGCTTCCTCAACTCTGCCCTGCAGTGTATCACCTACACCCCTCCATTCACCAACTACATGTTGACACGGGAGCATTCTAAAACATGTATGTTGTTTTCTTTACTCCCTTTGGTGGATTATCTTATTTTTTACGGTGATACTTTGTTCCATGGCCTACCTAATTACAAATATTCAATACATTAACAGTCATTATTACACAGCTTCTTGGTTGAGTGCTTGATTCTGATTGGCAATCACTGAATTCAGTGGTGTGTTATTTTTGAATAATGACTGCTGAGCTCAATAACAGACCGCTTTCTAATCAAAGACCAAGAAGAATGTTTTTGAAAACATTTGAAGCAAGAAGACAATGCAGTAACTGAATATTGATTCTATTTTATCGACACTTCCCGTTGTTTTCTGAGGCGACATGTTGCACTGGATGCACAAGCATCCTATCCACAAGCTCACAACACGTTGCATTATGACACGTTGTGAGCTTGTAGATATGCTATTATTTAATTATTTTAATTTCTTTAAATGTTTTGAATTTCTTAAACATGTATTGTTTTATTCTTTGCTCTATGCCCAAAATAGGAATTACATTTTCTATCGCATTAACCTTGAATTGTATACCTGTGTTTCTCCTGTGCTAGGTCATGAGCCAGGCTTCTGTATGATGTGCACCATGCAAAACCACATCATTCAGGTTTTTGCCAATTCTGGGAATGTCATCAAGCCCATTGGTGTCCACAATGACCTCAAAAGTGAGTGGTTCTCTCAAAATCACTATAGTAAATGTTGCATAAAATAGGCTATCCTTCAAACACACAGTAGGAGGCACTATCTTGCTGTTTAGCTTCTTTTGGAGGGAAAACTTTGCAGGACTAAAACCTTCAAAGTCCAAATCATCTTGACATCACCACAACTAAATATGTATTACTGGTTAGATAACACGAGCAGCATCGCATTGGAGCAGTGTTATTTATTAAACTTAATTCTGGAAGAACAGAACACGTATGATATTGTTATTGTATATAAATATAAAATATATAAATGTATTATTTTGTTCTAAATATCCAGTTGGTCTGTCCATGCAGCTTCTAATGTTTAATTGTTTGCTTCTTACGCAGGGATTGCAAAGCATTTCCGCTTTGGAAGCCAGGAGGACGCCCATGAATTTCTGCGTTACACACTGGATGCTATGCAAAAGTCCTGCCTGCCTGGAGCCAAGTGAGTATGAACTGCCATGCTGTGCTGTAGTTTCTACTATTTTAGTATTTGAGGATTTTACTATATGAAGATCCACTCTGGTCCGGGTCCTAATAAAAACAACACAATCAACAGGAAGTGTGTACTGTGTAGCTGTTTTTTTTAATCCCAGACCTGATGCTGTTTTGCTGTTCATTTTTCCTTCTTACAGATTGGACAGGCAAACGCAGGCAACCAGTTTCATCCATCAAGTCTTTGGGGGGTACTTAAGGTCCAGAGGCAAGTTAATATTTTTTATCAACATTCTGTTTGATTCATTTATACAATTGTGCGCGCACACACACACACACACACTCTGCATATTGTATAAACAGTTAATGTACTGTGTGTGTGGTTGGTTCAGTGATTTTTGATAAATAATTCTGGTGTCTTTTCCCCACTACAGTCAAATGTTTAAACTGCAAAGCAGTCTCTGATACATTTGATCCTTTCTTGGACATTGCATTGGAAATTAAGGTAAGAAAAGTATTCCGTCTTAGATATATTTATTTTCACTGTATTCACCAAGTGCAATACAATTCACATTCTACACACTGCTAGACTCTCAGCATTTCTTTGTATTTTTTAAACCTTCAACAGAACAATAAACACAATTTGTTTTTGTCTCTATGCAGACAGCCCCCACTGTTAGCAAGGCTCTTGAGCAGTTTGTCAAGCCAGAACAACTGGAAGGAGAAAATGCCTACAGATGCACCAAGTAAGTGGCTGTATGAAGTCTGTACTGTATTGTATAATACCCACCTGTCTACTTAATGTCTGTTCCTCTAATGAGAGAACAGAACTTTCAGCGAAGATAACTGTATTTCTGATTTATCATAAACAAGCTGATTAGGATAGCTATTCATCTCTATGGAATTAGAAATGGTATTGTCCAGGCCTGTTTAAATAAAAAATATTTCATGTTTTAGAATGTCACTTATATAAATAAATATATAACGTGGACCCTGTAGGTCATAATAATGAATAATAATGAATTGCATTTTTATAGCGCTTTTCCAAGTGCTCAAAGCGCTTTACAATGGTTCATTCATTCATACATTGGGAGGTGAAGCGGCGAACAGTCGACGCCAGCGTCCTCACTTCCCACCCCCAATCCAACCCTTGATGCTGAGTGTCAAGCAGGGAGGCACTGGGTCCCATTATTTAGAGTCTTTGGTATGACCCGGCCGGGGATCGAACCCCGACCTCCCAGTCTCAGGGCGGACACTCTAACCACAAGGCCATTGAGCTGGTCATAACAAAGTGCCTTCATATACAGTACTAGTGCGATGCAGGTCTATCCATGAATCATGATAGCTAAAGATAAGTCATCCTGTGTTCCACTTCTATTCTACAAGCCTGTGTTATTGATTTGGCAATTTGTCTACTAATGTGTCTCCCCTGTAGGTGCAAGAAACTAGTGTCGGCCACAAAGAGATTCACCATCCACCGCTGTTCCAATGTCCTCACCATCTCACTGAAACGCTTTGCCAATTTCACCGGAGGCAAACTCACCAAGGCAAGTACAATAAAACATTTTAAACTTTGTTTATCGTTAATATTATGCCCAAAACGGGGATGCCAGGTTGAATGTGGTTAATAACACAGCCAGCTGTTGTTCTATCGTTATCAGGATGTCAGGTACCCGGAATCGCTGGACATGCGTCCCTTCCTGTCCCAGTCCCAGGGGGAGTCACTGTTGTACGGGCTCTATGCCGTCCTGGTGCACTCTGGATACAGCTGTCATGCTGGACACTACTTCTGCTACATCAAGGTATTATAGAAACTCCCTCTAGCTATTCTAAAAATATGTAGTGACTTAACCAATTAAGAACTGAGGCAGATTCTATGCTAATGACCCCCAAAATGATATGTATCTGGCTGCGGACCCCCATCTGAAAATGTTTTATACCAGGAACGCCCAGAAGAATTGTGTTTAAAAAAAATCTCAACTATTTAAAGATCATTACACTTTCAAGAGTTTTCAGGATGAGAATCACTGTTTTCTGAAAAAGCATGTGTGTGTGTGTGTGTGTGTGTGTGTGTGTGTGTGTGTGTGTGTGTGTGTGTGTGTGTGTGTGTGTGTGGGGGGGGGTGGGGGTGGGGGTGTGTGTGGTGAATTTGTATAGTCTTATCGATCGTCTTCTTTGTTCTTCCTTAGGCCAGTAACGGTCAGTGGTACCAAATGAATGACTCCTCTGTGTCCATCAGTGACATCAGGACTGTGCTCAACCAGCAGGCCTATGTCCTCTTCTACATCAAGTGAGTATAAAAAAAACGGCTTTATTTCTTAATAACTGTTTGAAAATTGGTATCTGGATGAAAATTGGTATTGGTATGAAAATCTGTTTATTTTCTACTCACAAAAGGCTGTAGAGATGATAGATAAAAACTCCATTTCATTGATTAGATAAAAACTCCATTTCATTGATTACTATGGCAATATAGAACTAACACTTATTGTAACAAAAATGTCTGTTACACACCAGAAATAGACTATAACATTAAAATGTATGCTTAATTCTTATCTTTTATCATCCAGATCTACTGATGTTAAGAATGGAGGGGACTACAACCTCATGAGCCGCAACCCCGGCCAGTCGTCCCCGCGGCCAGTCATAGCGCCTCGCATCAACACCACCCCCCGACACACCAACACTGGCTTCATAGGCCCCCAGCTGCCCCCACAAATGACCAAGGTACTGTTGCACGCACTGCTGACATTCTACGGACCTATATTGTTTTCAAGTGTTTGTCAAAGGTCATATTTTCCATAAAATGTGTTAGGTCTATAAATGCTATAAAAGAATACTAATACTAAAACAGTAGGAAACATAAATATACAGTAGGTTATTATGCTATATGACTTATTATTATTTGCAATGCAAAGGGGCTGTCTTGGAAGGGGCACTGTAACTATTTTAGACATCATAAACCTTTAGTCAACCCGGAAACGTAATTAAAGAAAATAGCATTTCCTAGACCACTAGATAGAAAGAATGCTTAACATATTGTGGATTAAACAGTAGTCTAAAATCAAATCCTCTTGACAAGTGACTGTAGCTGGCTAAGGGCCGATTCATACTATTTTAGAGACGAATAAAAGTCGGTTTGGCTCTGTAGAGCCTACAATTTGACGTCATTTGAGGTTCGGGGGGGAGGGGGGGAAAGCGGGTACCGTCCTAAAGTCGTCTCTTCGGTGCTACTGAAAATGTCTGACGAGGCACTACAGCGCCAAAACAGCTGTAAAATAGGAGTATGAATCGGCCCTAAGACATGAAAATAATATTGTTCTTGTGTTTGTGTTGCAGAATACCCTCCACATCAATGGGAATGGCTCTTTAAGAGACTATCCCTCCAGCTCTAAACCTAGCACCAGCAGCAGTGGTCTGGGTAAACCCAGCCATGGACTTGCCTCCTCCACCATCTCCCACCGTCCCACCGCACTCCCACACGCTGACATGCGGCGGAAGCTCTCCTTCTTCATTGGCCAGGTTAAACAGAGCCGCCCGTCCTCGTTGGCGACAGAGTTGTCATCCTCTTATGGTCCGCCTCCCTCTTCTTCTCAGTCTACCTCAGATGTCCGCTCAGACCTCCACTTTGTCCCACGTCAGCTTCATCACATCAATGGCAACTCTTACGGTAATGGGGACCACCACCGTGGAGGGAACGGAGCATCGTTCTTGGTGCCGTATGGCCATGAGTCATCTGACGAGTCAGACCAGGAGACTTCCATAATGGAGAATGGCAGCCAGGTCAAGTCACACTTCAATGGGAGGAATGGAGGAGGGGAAGCAGCCGTCTATGGCCCGGCACCGCCACCCACCAACGGAGAGACTGGAGAACACCATAACGCTAATGGGGAAGCAGCCGTCTATGGCCCGGCACCACCACCCACCAACGGAGAGACTGGAGCACACCATAACGCTAATGGGGAAGCAGCCGTCTATGGCCCGGCACCGCCACCCACCAACGGTGAGACTGGAGCACACCATAACGCTAATGGACTGAATGGCTCACCCAACGGTATTTCCAGGCCCAGTGAAAACGGACATCAGAACGGCCACCACAAAGTGAACGGACACAGGACCACTGAGAAGGTTCGCTCACCCTGGTGTATTACGTCTCGATAGTTCACACCAACATTTATTTCCATGCAATCAATTCATACCAACATTTATTTCCATGCAATCAATACATGAATGTATGTTTCCATTCTGTGCTGTTTAGGTCTCTGGCAGCAAACAAAGCAGTATGTCGGCTGTGAATGGCAGTGCTACTAATGGCTTGGACTTAGACCGCTGTCAGCCCAGGTGAGATTACCGTTCTGATAATATACTGTACATTATATCACTGATTGAAGGAATACATGATAAAAGTAGTCAAGGAATTAAGAGTCCTAAGACTATGAGGATATGCTACAAAGATAACAAATGAGCAATGTTGTTTGTAGTATCTTGCTGTACAGAAAGAAAATGGGTTATTTAATTTCTAACGGTGGAATTCAAATGAGAGTGGAAGATGATGAAGATTAGGCAGAATATCCACAGAATTAGAAAACCTATGCCACTCTGCATGAAAGCCTCAGAAAACAACTATGTGTATTTTCTTCTGCAGCAAAGAATTGTATAGCTCTGCTACAAACCAGGCCAGCTGTTCGCAGGCCATCTCATCTCAGCATCCTACTGCAAGCCAAGGCCAGCATCTCTCCACTGATGACATAACAGCTAAAAGTCTGACCAACCCTCTGCCTCAGCCCACGGCCTCCTCTGCTGCCAGCTCACCCTCCCCAGCCACTGCCTCCAAGAGCAACTCTTCATCCTCCAGAGAATCGACATCCTCATCTTCACATCAAAGCAACCCATCAGCCTCGTCCCTCCAGGCAGATCGCACTCTCGTCGGTAGCGAGGATGTCTCGACAGCCTCGCATGATGCTTCAGCACAGACTAATGGCTTAACGGCAGTGGGGGTCAAAGGACAAGCGGAGGCCAAGGAGTCCCACATGAACAAGCTCAGCTCCAGAGGCAACGTGAAGGAGAGGCGATCTTCACAGGACAGGGATAAAGAGAGACCATACCCTTCCTCTGACAGGAGCCAAGAGCGGGACAGGGAGAGACACTACCGCGACAGGAGCCGAGAGCGAGACTCGGATGCAGACCGTTACCGCTACAAACAGGACTATCGCCATCGTCATCATCATACCTACCACCACCATCGCCGTGACTCCTCCCACCGAGACCGCTCGCCCGTCCGGGACCGCCACCACCGCGACTGGGAGGGTGAGCGCCGCTGGGAGCGCACCACTGTCCACCACCCAAGGGAGCGTGATCGCGACCGCTGCTACCACCACTACCATCGCCACCACTCCCGAGATGAGCGCGAACGTGAGCGGCAGGGCCATAGCCGCTCTCGCCATGACGACTCTCACAGCACCCGCTGGAAGGAGGACGGCAGAGAGTCACGGGAGGCCAAGGGCAGGGAAAGGGACCCCCTGAAAGAAGAGACTTCCTTGTCTGCCCCGGCGTCACAGACTTGTAATAACAAGACTAGGGGGTCTCCTCTTCGGTCCCCACTCTCCCCTCCCCTGGGACCCACTTTCCCTCCTAGTAGGGAGGATCAGGACAAGAAAACATCTGCTAGTGTTTTCCTAATCAAAGACAGAGATGACAGCTCAGAGCGGCTTCGTTTTAAAAAACACAAAAAGAGCAAGAAAAAGAAAAAATCTAAGGACAAGGACAGACACCGTGACAGCGAGTGAGTATTTTTACCTTTAACTATTTTATTAGCAGTTTTCATAACAAAACTAATATAACCTAATTTCCACCCACCGTCCGGGCTATAGGAATGCGACTACAGGTCCCATAGAACCACAGCATCCGGACTAGGGTTCAACAAAGAGTTGCTAGGGTTCAGGAAAGAGTATAGCTCGGCAACAACCCAGGCGAGCTGTTGGCAGGCCATCTCTTCACAGCATCCTGCTGCAAGCCAAGGCCAGCAACTCTCAGGACTTTAAACTGCTCGCCCAGGGACTGACTGTGGCTTCTTGTGGGAGGACCAGTCAGACAGTTAGAAAATTGGACTTAAAGAATAAGAGACAACAGGGCGAGGTACTAGGTATAGTAAAATTCCTTATTCTGTAGTGATTAAGCAGAGCAAAGTTTAAAATATTAAAATTCCCAGAAGGGTGAAATGGTTTTGACTGAAGTCTGTACCACTCTGTCTATGGTCCTGGGGAAAGAGCTGAACTGACTTAACGACTCCTATTTCTTTACAGAAGATACTCCCGGGCCTTCATTCAATGGCTCGAGTCCATCAGCGAGCTAGACCTTTCAACACTAACAATAATAACTAATCACTCGTAAATCTTTAATTGATTACATTTATAAATGGTTCATATATAGTGAACTCTTTTAACAGACAATTTAGACCGTCAACATAGAGTTTTAATGCAAGGTCTGTGGTAATGAGCGGCTCGACACTTTTCCACATCATCGCAAAAAACAACAAAAAGGCCTTGACAGCAAAAAAGCATAGCGTCAAAGTTGAGGAAACCAACTTAGACAGGCGAGCTCTACCCTGGCAGAAAGCTCATTGTCCACAAGCAAGGTTGCCAAGTTTACATTTTGTTTATTCAGATCTTTTATTTTACTTTTCCTCCAGGAGTTCAGATGTGGATTCCTCAGACAGAACTGCCGAAGGCAAATCTTTAAAACACAAGAAGAAAAAGCGGAAGCGCGACAGTGACAGCGAGAGTAGGGAAAGCCGCAAACGCCGGCGATCTGATGACGATGGAGCCAAACACAACAGCAGCGGCTCTCCTGAGAAATGCAGGCGCACTGGAGGCAAAGATGACTGCCATCTTGCTTCTCCCCTCACATCACCAACACCCACGGCAACTGAAAACACCGCCGGTCACTACCATCTAAATGAAAACACAGGTATTACAACAGATTTAACTACTGCCGCAAGTGAATCAGAAATTTAGAAGGAAAGGCTGCTTGAAGGAGCACTAAAACTGTGAAATGTGCCAGTAAAGCGCCAATTTTCCACGCAGCCCTCCGCTGCGTAGATATGGTTCTACCAGAGTTCAACAGTGTTGTAAGATTATATACAGATGGGTGCCACGTCTTAAATTATCATTTATATTAGTTTGTTTCTTTGTTTATTCTTTCAGACTAAACTGAGTTTTAAGTACTTAAGTACATGTACATGTTAAGTACATCATTGGTCTTTATCTGGACAACAAACTGACAGAGGGTATTGTCTTATTCTTTTAGGCAATGGCTCCAGCCGAACATATTCCGAGAGAGCCTCCACCTCCTCAAACGGCCCGTGCACCACCATGAAAAACTGACCATATCCTCCTCAGCCAGGCAAAGAACAAAGTGAGCTGGTGTTCTTTTTCAATATTTAATGGCTAATATCCTCTGCTGGCTGCAATGCCATCTTTACAGAGGGCAGTTATTATGAACATTAATAGCTGTATTGTATTAACATATTTAAAATGTATAACTCTTTATGTGTAACTCTCTTTTCTCTCCTTCCAGACTTGGAAACTAATTATGTATGGCTCAGCGTCTTAGAAACAAGATAAAACATTTTCATCAGCAAAGGAATGAATCATGAACCTTTCGGAAGCGGTGCTTAATCACTGGGGATATACTGTATTTTTTATTACGCGTTAAGATTCTTTCTTTCGTTGCTTTTTTAAAGACGTTCTTATCCTCTCACTTATAGTGAACATACTCGAACATTTATGATGAAAACGAAAACAAAGATTAATATATACTGTACTTCTATAGACACAAATCCAAAAATAGGAATGGAAAACAAAGCTTGGAGCTCACAATATCTCCACTGCTGCTCAGCCGAAGACTCAGGACTTTTATCATCACACACTATCTCCACCCGCTTCAAGCAGACAAGGAATATGGATGAAAGAAATGGGAGGATTTGCTACCCGCAAGACGGACCATGTGACTCATCAAAAAGTTGGAGGTCACGGTTTGAAGATGTCAATGTATCTACATATCTGTAATGGAAGCCCTAAACAAAATGGTGAAATTGTGGGGGTTTTTTGGGGCTTTTTTTTTAATTATTCCCTCTAAAGAAGGACAATAGGACAATAATACAAGGGAGATGTTTTTTGGGGGGATGAGACGGGAGGTGCGTGACAATGGGAGCTGGCTTCTGTGTTTGGAATTACCTCTACGATGTTAAACTTGATTTATACTTTGTCAACAACAGTTCCGCCTACTGAACATAATTGTTTAGTTGTTATCTGGTTGTTAGTGTGGCAATATATAAATTAGGTTTAACCCTGGACAGATTTGAGGACATTTTGTCTCCCACCCTCCCAGCTCTTTTTATGTTTCCATTTCTGTACTGGAGCCTAAAATTCAGCCTCCCCCACCTTTTCACAGATGTGGAGATTGTCTCTATGTCATCCTTTATTTCTCTCATCTTTTTTCTCACGTTTCTTTGTCTTTATTTTTAGACTTATTCAAGCATTCAAAAAAAGTTCAGAAAAAGAAATCGATCGCTGCGGATCTTTTTTGTGTTTGCTTTTTAAAAGAAAAGAAAATGCAGTTTGTTTCTTTTAGCGTCCATCAGAAAGAATACTGTGAATTTGATTTTGAACTGTACTATCAGTTATTTTTTTATACATGTAAAACAGTCCTGTATCAGGATTATCAAGAGTTTTTTTTCTATTCGTTGTCATCTTGGTTTGTTTTTAGAAATTAATACCCCCTCACCACAACTTAGAACCATATTTTATGGATATAAGTCAGTAATGGGTATGGGTTTTGCTTTCTGCTTTGTCTTTTTTTCTTTCTTTTTTTACAATCTCTGAAAGACGAAAAAAAATGTTGGAAAGAGCAGATGTTATCCCTTTGGTTTAACAATAAGCATGTCAGAATTTATACATTGTACAAGGTATATATGAAAAGAAAGCCTTAAAATACATTTGTTAATGTCAGAAATTGTAAGTCGCCCCTTCTCTTACTGTTTTCACAAGTTTGTAGTGTGAAGTTTACATGTACACTAAAGGTCCTTTCAGATGAGCAGCGATTAACTCGCCTAGTAATTAATTTTCAATGAGACCTGCGTTTATTTTTTCTGTACGTGCGGAGAAGTCGAGGAGCGACAACGCAAGCATATCTATTTACGTGGGCGGACTGGGCGCGGTCCCGTGAAGTTGTCGTGTGCGTGCCCGTGAGCGACTAGATCTGGATTCTGTTGAGCTTTTCTTTTACACTTGTGTTGACGTGCCTCTCTGACCTGTCGTTGATGCAGGCGACAACGCCTGCGTTAATCAATGCCCGTCTGAAAGTACCTTAATGGTGGAAGATGTGATGCCACGGATTTAAGATGCTTCTTCTGTCTGACATTTGTACAGCAGATATTAATTTGTTTTTTTGGGTTGGTACCAGGTTAAGGGAAAGCCCACTAAGGTTGATGGAGTGAAATTTCCACAAGGCCAAAGACGTATTCGTATTCAGGCTTTGTGCTTCACTCACTAGACACGCTTATTCCCCCACAGGTCAGGTTTTCTAGCGGTTTGTTGAAAGGACAACCACTCCATTTTGTATTTGTAATACTATCAACACCCTATTAATGGCACTGCAATTAACCAAAGACTATGTTAGGCTAATTGTATTTCAATCAATTCACACACAGCCTAGGTTACACGATTCTTTCATATTTTCTTTTATTCAAAGAATTCATCAAAATAGCTAGGACCAGTTTGCTACCAGTCCAATATCATGCCTAGTTGCCTACAATTTCATTCAAACAAGTTTTTTCGCTTGATCTCAGTCTGGGAAACCAGCCCTTGGGTTCCAGTAATCCTTCACACTTATTTGGGCTTCAATAGAAAAATGCCAGTATCTTCTTTTCAGCTTCACCTATTGAGGACTTTTAAGATCCTTTGTCAGTCCCCTTTTGTCCTATACCCCCACATGTCAAACTCAGTGCAGTGGGCTTTTGCTATTTTAACGATATCTCAACAGAACTTCCAATTGCAACACAATAAGAATATCCCATCAGTGTATCTTCACTGCTCAGCGAGGAGCTAAGAGAGGTTTCTCTTGACACTATTGTAAACATTTGTTGTCAAAACAATACGAAAAACAAAAAATGAACGGGTATACTGTAGGCTACAGCCATAATGCTTTACGTGCTACATAAGAACACAAAGACAAAAAATATATGTACATTATATACATGAATAATGTAAAGGGGACGATTTGTTTTGTTAAGAGAAAATCAGACAATAAATATGAAAAAGATATTTTGGTTATAGAGGTGTCTTCAAATCAACTTAGAAGCAACATCGGTTGTTGTGTTTTATAGTTTGGAGCCCATTTCCACCAATATGATGGGAAAAGATCTTGTAAGTCATGAGAAATTTGAAATGACTTGGTGTCTCAAAATAAATACTTTGTTTCTCAAAATAATGAAAAACTTTCAAATAGAATGAAAAACGCAACCTGCTTTAAAAAAAAATTAATCTGGCCTATTTTCAAAATTTGAAACCTCAAAATACAATCAAAAAAATAAAGTTTTCTGAAAGTGAGTATCTCCAAATTACAATATCTTAAAAAAAGAAAGATTTGGTATCAAAATAATCAGAAGCTTTCTCTAAATCCAAATGAGAAATTTCAAAAATAATATTATATAATGTCTCATTTCGCAATACTATGTCACATTGGCAGAAATGGTCTTCCATAGTAAAAAGTGATAGTTCACACGAAAATGCAAAATTAATGAAATTACATGATTGTGAACTACCGCAAATGAACCAGCTTTTCTTGGCTGTTAAATCATTTTCATCAGTCTTTAAAGAATATGCTTGCAGTTGCTTGTGAAACAGTCATTCTGGTGTTAACAATCAGACCAGCTGATTCTTTTTACAATAATTAACCAACAACACCTACACACAGTTTTCAACAGCTGTTGACAGTTGAACAGGGTATTAATTGGATTTTAGGGAGTGTATAAGGACACTCATTTGAAGAACAAAAGGGTATCAAACGCAGAAGAGGGATTCATAGATCAGATTGAGGATGTCTGATTGCCCACCTGTTTGCATGGTCAATGCAATTCCTTTTCCACTCACTAGAGGGCAGAACAACACCATTAGCTAATGATGCAGAGAGATACTATAGCTGCATAACTGGCGAAATCCTGTCATTTTACTGTAGTTTGTGTTATAAATCCAGTTTAGTCCAAGATGTTGCAAACATAACTGTTCTCTCTGGCTCTGTTTCCCTAACAGAGAAGCTTGATATTGGCAGAGGTGCATACAGTCCAAATCTCTGGTAGGGTAGGTAGGTTTGTGACAAACAGCTTCACTGCTGCGCCGTCCTGTGCCAATCCATCACTGACTTCAGCCCCCCTGGATGAATGTGTAAGAGACTCATGATCTATCTGTGGCACCTGGGAGGGCTCTGCTGCGATGCAGAATGCTTATTGGTTTATATAGGCAGGCGGCCATCATTTTTTATTGGCTATCCTCCGCTTCCTGGTGGCCAGCATGTCATAGAACGGGTCCCTGCTGATACTTGCTCTGAAACAGGGTGGGGGAGCAGGGGGTAGAGAGAAGGTTTTGTTAAGCGATTGGCCAAGTCTCAATATAACACCAATTTATTAATATTCTGTTTTTCAGCTCCCACTGATTCAACATTTTGTATATTTTTCTATTGCCTTACACTAGTAGTAATAGTTGAATAGTCTATGCTGAGACAAGATGCATAATATTCAATGAACAGTCAGGTTCAAGACTAGAAACTAGTAGAAAGTATGTTTCACAATATTGTGAAGTTGTGAACATATCTTGCATAATGGAGCTCTATGACTCCAAATATTCCTCCCTGTAGACATATTATAGTTGTGACAAAGCTTTATTCCCTGGGAGGGGAGAGATCACACACTGGCATGTAATAAGGCTGAATAAGCCATGGTTTACCAAACGGCAAGACTGCAGGGCATGCTGTGTGTGTGTGTGTGTGTGTGTGTGTGTGTGTGTGCACGCGCGCGCACTCGCTCCTAGCCACAGGAGAAGTTGCCAACCATGCAGATGAGTCAGGGACACAGCAAGGCTGCAGTGTGTGTGTGTGTGTGTGTGTGTGTGCAGGAGAGAGAGAATGTGCTGACCAGACCACAGGCTAGTCTGCCACCCCAGCCATCTGAGTCAAGAGACACAAGTGTCATTGAGTAGCACTCCCCCAACCTGCCCAGTCCAGGGGCATAGTCATATAGTAGTACAGTATTCAGCTGCTACATGTATGGCAGATGTATTTGTGAAATATTGTGGTTATGGTTATGGTATGGCATATAGAATAGTATTTTATTTTAGTATAGAATATTATAATAATGTATTTTTGAGTGGTGCAACCACTCCTATAGACACTGACAGCTATGTGTGTCCCTGGCTGGCTGGCTGTGTCCCTGCATGGGTCCCTGGCTGGCTGTGTCCGAGCACGAAAATAGCGTGTCACTGTTGCGCAGCCTAACACACACACACACACACACACATATATATTAACTGTACAGGTATATATGATGATTTGAGGTGTTAACAGTACAGTAGAGGGACCCCCTGGGGACCTCTACACGGTAACTGTCATTTCTCGACCGTTTTGGACGCGGGCGGCTCACCGGAACCGGGCCAGCACCCTGGCCCAGTCCAGATCCTGTGGGTCTGGAACTTCCAGGGTGCCACCGGGGACCACTCACTTCACACAGGTGTGATTTTTTTCCCCTTCTTTTATTATTATATTATATTATATTATAGTCAAACTGGAGACATTGCAACCATATGGTTGCTGCACTAACCATTCACATTTATTTTGAGGAGTGACTGCAGTGGTAGCCAAATAATCACCACATCCCAAGTCAAATTCCCAGTTGGGCATCAGTGCAAAGTGCAAAGCACACTGCCAACGCCATTGACCGGCATGAAGTGCCACCCCATTACAGATTGTTACTTGCGCTTTCTGAAGAAAATATGCCATACGTTGATGAAAACTCTACTCTGCTTTGCTATGCTATGAATCAATTTACAATTTAGGCATTTAGCAGACGCTCTTAACCAGTACAGTAAGCAACAACACAAGGTACTACATCAAATGCATAGAAATAGTCATCTAGGATCATAAGTAAGCTACTATCATCAGTCTAACAGTAGAACTATACTAGATACATAGAGCTGGTCTTGTGTTTTCTTATTTGTAAATCTTCAGGTTCTGCCCCTACGATGTCATCTCAATGTCGGTTAACTCTAATCACACAAACCCTGACAAATGATAACCTCTTCCCACTTTGAAATCCACTTAACTGCCCACGAAGCAGCCTTGTTCAAACGTAATTTTAACTTGGAAGTTAAAATAAGTGAAACTTAACGTCTAAGCATTGGCCAGAAATCCATCAGTGAGATTTAATGGAAACACATGTCAATGGTAATGTGATTTCTGTATAGTGAGAGCATGGAGGGATCTTTTATTACGATATTTTCAGCTCTGGTATTGATCAGTGAATTGTCCAGTAATGCTGGACTTAGTGATTCCAACAAGTCGATCGATTACCCACTGGGTCCAATTTGCTGCAGTAATCGAGTCTCTTTTCCTGCCTTAACAAGACAGCATTTGGATGTGACCAATAGAGTGCAGACGCTGTCAAAATGCATTTGAGTGCTTCCATTTGTGTGTGTAATTGAATTGAAATTGTGTGTGTGTGTGTGCGTGCGTGAGAGAGACAGAGCGCATGTTTTTTGTTTCATACTTGACACTCCAGGCCTTATCGAACGGAAGCCTGGTTAACCTCCAGAGAGCAGAAATCACCTCTGAGTCCACAGTCTTATCTGTCTCACAGTGTGAGAAACTGAGTCACACAGTCACATGTGAGTGTTTGCGCTCGTGCATCCCATATGTGCATGTGTGCTAGCACGCATTTGGGTGTGTGTGTGTTCCTCACAGCCAAGGTCAGACATGTGAAAGGCACACATGGGAAATAGGCTCGACGTCAGCTAAGTGCCCTTCCAGTGTAAAAGGATCCGTGCTAACGGAGAGGTTCTAGGGGAATCTTACTTGATGGATTTGATCCACTCTTCCTTCTCTTCTGGCGTGGGTGCTGATATTCTGTACACCACGTGGTTGCCCTCCACAACACGTCCATCTGCCTCCGTCTTGCAGGCCTTGATCACCTGGCCTTTGTGGTTGGGATTGTAGAGCTCAAAGCAGTTCTGCGAGGAGAGCGGGACAGTTTTAAATGTCAGGATTCTGTCCACCTGGGAACCGTGTCCAAAATGTGTTAATTAGTTGGTGCCATAGTGTGTTTTACATTTTCTAAAGACATTTTCAAATGTGATGCCCTGTTGCAACACTATATGGGGTTCAAGGCTACTTTTGAAGTGTGGTTGTGGCGAGACATATAGGAATACAAAACACATGTAAAACATGTAAGTTACTTGACATAAACACATTATACAATTTTTGCTATTGTTAAGGACAATGTAAAGTTCAGAGACAGGAACAGAAGGGCTACGTTTCTTACAGGCTTCTTGGGCTCAGCGACCTCTCTGATACTGAGGTTCTCCAGGGGAATAATTCCACGAGGCTCTTTATCCTGAAAACACAGAGAAAGAGAGATAGTATTCATGTCAGTATCATGTCAGTTCATGGTCAGTATGTAGCTCCAATCGGAACCTCTCCCTCCACTGCGTAGGGTGCCGGTAGAGTGTGAAACCGGCGAACAGTGGCCAATATTGTTGATTTTTGAGGGGCGCTATAGCCCCTCTTAAAACAGCTATAGTGTAGATTCTGTCTGAACACAAACATTAAATGCCATTGACAATGAATGGAGAATGTACGTCATATGTGTCTGAGCAAATCGGCTGAGTATGTCGTGGCCAGAGTAATATAGTAAGAGAGTGGCGACACTAGCGTTGACTCCCATTGTAACAATGGAATGCGAAAGTGCTCATTCTATCTCCAGCCATAGGAGCAATGTTTGGAACTATAGCCCATAAGTGCCCGCTTATGTGTAATTTTGACCCTTTTACGCTCATCGTCAAGAAAAAGTAATGTAGTCAGCCTGTGGCCAGTCAACCCCTGTCCGTGGTTGCATTGTGCAATGGGAAAACATGGCACACTGTTGTGGCTTGTGGGTAGGCACAAGGATAGTGTGTTAGCCTGGTTATCCTTGTGTTGATTGTCAGTAGAGTGGTCTGTTAGTCCCTGTGTCTAAACTCCCCTGTGTGTTCAGTTCATTGTGAGTTCATGTATGTGTTTGGCGTGTTTAAACTTTTTAATCTAGTGCTGTACCTGGCTATGTTTGACCCACCTTGTTTCTTTTTTTTTTTACAAAAGCATACAAGATACACATGACTTACACAAAAGAAAATAGAAACAAAAAATAAAACACAACTAGCAGTCAAAAACTACCCCAAATGGACAACACTCCTCCACATTCTGTTGTTGACAATAGCGATTATATCATCTGTAATGTATTACACTTAAAAAATGTTAATGCAACCATCCTTTAATATACAAATAAAAGTAGTCCCATATTTCTTGGAACGTTCCTTTGACATTGTTCGACCCACCTTGTTTCTGGAGAACCTTAGTTTATGTGTCATGTTTTGGTGAACCTGGTTATTATTATTTAAAACTCTTGAGTTGATCTGTTCGGCCCTCAGCCATGTTGCATTTGGGTCCTATACTGTCCTATACTCCTCACTCACCTTGATACTGTGACCCAATGCATAAACTGGGGGGTCTTTGAACTTGAAAGTTGAACGTTTTAGAACTACTGTGGTAGTGGATGGAGTCACTGAAGTATATAAACTTCCTCCAGCAAGCTACTAATGTCTCTCTCTGACGGGGGATGTACCTCCCATCAGGGGGCTGAGCCGCCATCATGTCTGTATACTGTATACTAATGAGGCGCTGTGGCAGGGGACGGCACGTGTTGGGACTTGTGGCGAGTGGGGGGTGGTCTCACAGCTGGTTGTGAGGAAGGAGTGATGAAGACGTTTTTTTGGTATATTATTTGCGTGTGTGTGTGTGTGTGTGTGTGTGTGTGTGTGTGTTGGGTAAATGGGGGAGGGGGCTGAGTGAAGCACTTGGCTTAACCAGGACAGATGTGCTGCCGCAACCTCCCCAGATGTTTCCCATGATGCATCATGTTAATTGCTGGATGGAGGTCAGACACTGCTAAAGAGAGGGGATGTGTGTGTGTGTGTGTGTGTGTGTGTGTGTGTGTGGTGATATATGTCACTTAATCCCTGTGTCACTCGGTTTGACTACCAGTCCTCCCTGGCCTTTAGGTGATTTTATTTAATCTAATTTCATAGAGTATGCACACGTGCACGCACACACACACACACATACACACAAACACACCCCTCTGTCCGCTTACTGTTGTGTATTCGAAGTAGTAGAGGCAGTTGTCTGTTAGAATGAACCACCTCCTCTTCCATGTCTTCACCCTCCCACCTACACACAGAGAAACACAGGGTTTAGAGTTAACGGAAAACAGAGAGAGATATGAGAGAGAGAGAGAGTGTGTGTGTGTGTGTGTGTGTGTGTGTGTGTGTGTGTGTGTGTGTGTGTGTGTGTGTGTGTGTGTGTGTGTGTGTGTGCGTGCGTGCGTGCGTGCGTGCGTGCGTGCGTGCGTGCGTGCGTGCGTGTGTGTGTGTGTGTGTGTGCTTGCGTGCGTGCGTGCGTGCGTGTGTGAGTGAGAGATCAGAGAGAGAGAGAGAGAGAGAGAGAGATAGGGGGGAGAGAGAGACTATGAAACAGAAAAAGGAAGAGGGACACCAGATAGCCAAGCCATGCCAATGTTCATCCACTGGGTGATGAAGATGACAGTGTTAGTTCTGGAGTATCGGGTCAACCAGTTGAGATCTCTAGTAAGTCCACATGAAACATCTGATTTTTTTAATTGCAACCCATAAAAACAGCTCCATGACTGAAATTAGGTCACAAAAACGTATATTTGAGAACTCCTGCTGACTGGTAGACTGATTCAAACACAAAAGAATAGCAAAATCACTGAACTGGAGATGAGATAAAAAATATATAAAAAACATTAAACATCTCACCTCAAAACAAGAACAGAAAAAAAAGGAGAGAAATGTCCTTGACGATATCTAAAACCCAAAAACAACATTAACTCCAGCATCTGTATTATGGAGAAAGCTTTTGCTGCAAATAGCAGATGGACAAGCTCACAACGCAACGGTGAGCTTGACCAACAGCGAAAGCATTCTGAAAATACACTAGTACAGAGGCCTGAGGCACTCCGCTCAACCATCCGGGGTTTACGTGGTTAATTCATATTCTCGAAAGGGAGAGCATTTACATTTTAAATGGTTAAAGACAAGTAATAATGGTGGATCTTAAACGGGGGTATTCCTGGAACCATTCACAAACATGTGAGTCAAGTCCTTTTTATATTTCTTCGTTTACAAGAAGGAAAATCTATTTTCAGCCCCTGACTCACGCTCAATAATACACATTTCTGACCACAGAAAACAAACGACAGAGCCAAGAGACATCTGATGGCTTTCATTCTAAACGCCCCGTATGTGGGAGTTAGAACATTTTAAAGAAACACTCTCAGCAGTTATATGGAGATTGTGAGATGTCACGCCGGATTATCATTATCAGCTTACTGGATTTTCTGGTTAATTAGACCCCGGATGATGTCATTTATTAACCTACACAGTCAAATTGGCAGTGTTAATGTATTCATTTGTTGTAACTCAGAGAGTGCACAAATATAACCAAATGGACCTTTGTACACTCCCTGAGTTAAATGAACACTGAAGTGAAAACCTACAGTACGTAGATACTATAAAGAAACATGTTGTTTTGGAGACACTATAAATCATGTGTGGCCGCCGGCCTGTCCATCCTGCTGCTGCAACACGGACACAGCATAATAACAAGCTTGCTGACTTTCCAGAATGCGCCCGTCTCTGAGGCGTCTACGGTTACTGATGTAATCAATATGCAATACTCCCCACGCATGCACGCAGATGTCACTGTCATACCAGCCACAATTCCATCTACACACTTCATTACTTCCATGGAATTTTTACATTCATATGAATAGTCCAATGCCCAGGAGGTCTACAGCATATCTCATCTATTTTTATCCACCGCTCAAACTGAAAATGAGGATGGATATATATGACAGAATACAATTTCACGAGTGTCAATGAGCCAACTAAAGTGAGAGTGAAAGTCTAGAGGGTGTTTAACTTCATCTCCAAAACTGTATCTGTGTATGCTTGCTGCGCCACAGCCCTACAAATTTGTAAAACTCAAATGCAGTTCCATGCGTGTATTAGGAGACTGAGAGAGTAAACACGTGTCAACCGTGTGACAATTAAAGAAGCTCAAAACCTGAACAATAACTTTTGGAGGCAAGGACACACACTCCTAACAATGTTCAAATGATGTTTAAATACTGTGACATGCTGTGTATACGGAGGATGGTGATGGATTCAGGCATAGCACAGGCTCGGGCTGGGGGGAAATAAGCAGGCACCTTGGTGTTAATTACAGCTTATGGAGCGCCACGCAGCTTCAGAGAAGCGCAGCAGTCATTCACATCCAACTGCCTGACAGGCCAGCAGAGTACCTCATTTAACTACGCCGTTAAAAGAAATAAAGGAAAGAAGCACATTCTTCCCTCAGTTGAGCGGGGGCTTTACGAGGGTGGGGCTAAATGGAATTCACCGGTAGGAAAAGCTGGAACTAAAACGATCTGGCAAGCACAGCGTACGGGGGAATGGAGACAGTACGAGAGACAAATATAGAGAGTAGGAGAGAGAGAAAGAGACAGAGAGGCAAAGACATAAAGTGTAAGAGAGAAAGGAGATAAGTAGAGGGGTCCCTCAGGGGGGCTCTGTTAGTCTGTTAGAAACGAATGTACTGCATCTGCTATATCCAAACAGCAGCACGCATTATCACTGCTCCACCTCAGGCACTATAGATGCTCTCCCGCTGAGCTCTCTCACTGATTCAAAAGCTTGAGTTGAGGGCAAGTCTCAAATGGCACGTAGCTTATGCATGAGATGAATCCGTTTTCAGTGAAATGATTACCAGTGGAAAATGTAGTGGAAACCTATATAACTACACTGACCTGTGTGATCCTGCTACACAGCTGTGTCAGCTACTGAGGAAGCTTAGACATAAAGACCAGGAGCATAAAACACTGTGATGTGACAAAAGAAAGCCTGCAAAGAAAGCCTTATGCTAGGTTTCAGCTGATCCTCTAGTGATCATGAGTGGTAGTAATGTTCACTACAGGGCGCCAGTTGAGACCAGTCCTCAGCCCAGTGGAGGAAGTCAGCCAATACCCGCCGAGCATAAAGAAAGCTCAGTCAGAGACCATCCTCTTAGCCTCCCCAAATGATAGCCCATCCCTTCAGGGACTGCCATAACTCACTGTCTGCCCCCCACCCCACTCGCGTGCTAACAAGCTCCACAGCAAACCAGGCAATTAGATGGAGTGGCAATGTTCAGGAGCTCTGGTTTACTGAGGAGAAAACAGCAGCCAAATGCCAGCATGGTGGCGCTCCATGACGAACGAGGAGAAGGGGAGAAGAGGAGGGGTGGGCTGAGGGTGGAGGGGTACCTACCTCCTAATGCAGAGAGATAAGTAGGAAGAGCCAGTCACAGAACAGAGCAGAGAGGTGAAAGGGTGAGAGGTCAGAGTGAGTGCATGAAGGGAGAAACAGAGGGCAGCAGAACTTCTGAAAGACAACTGCGAACACACAGATCACTGTGACAACAGACAACAGGAGAACAGAGGGATGAGGGGACAGCTGAATCACACTGACAGAAATACACATTACATGAGGAGAGGAGAGGAGAGGAGAGGAGAGGAGAGGAGAGGAGAGGAGAGGAGAGGAGAGGAGAGGAGAGGAGACACACACTACCAACAGAAATTGACACCCAACACACATCATGGAAGGAAAAAAGGACAAATAATACTTATCAATCACTGTGCTTTGATGCTATGTTGACATTAGTAGACACATCAAGGTTTTCAGAGCTGAAACATGAATCACGCTGGGGGCCATTATGACAACTACGTAGTACATACCTAGCTTTAACAGCCAGCCTTCTCTGTCAGGGTTGAAGAATGTATGCGTCAGGTCGTTCCCATCATCCTCTGGGATTTTGAAAGGCTCGTTCTTGATGCTGTCGTATAGATTCTGTACAAAACGGGGAAGTGGGGTAGACAACATTTATCAAATGGGGAAAATAGGCTAAATTTCACACAGTAGGAGGCATGGCGGATTCACTCACTCACGCACGCACACGCGCGCGCACACACACACACACACACACACACACACACACACACACACACACACACACAGTTCAGTGCATATCACAAACAAACACATTAGGGACTCACTCTGAGCAGATCCTCGGGCAAGTCCCCTCCCTCGTTGATGCCTCTGTTCATGGAGATGAAGCGTTCCACAGGGGGTTTGTCCCTGACGTTGGGGTTGTGCAGGCTGGTGTTCAGCATGATGATGGCAAACGACAGCACATAACACGTATCTATAGGGCGACAGCATTCACCAAACGGGTTGGTGGATTTGAACATTAAGGATGGACACTGGGCAGCTGCCTTAATGCAGAGTGCCTCACGGTTACCAAGAGCATATATGGTATACATTTTTAACATGTTTGGACCTTGCAATAAAAGTAAGGGAGGGGAAATAGCTTTTACTGCTTCAGCCAAATGATGGCTGCTCAGATAGGTGCACAAGATCGAGCTTTCATGGGTTAGTTGGCTTACTCAGGGACACTTCGACACATAGACTGGGCGAACCAAGGGTCGACCCAGCGACATTCAGATTCCCAGATGGCCTCTCTAACCCCTCAACTACAGCCACACTAACCACTTTAACCGGATTGCAGCAATACTTCATTGCCCGCAGTCCCCCAGGGGGTCTATACTTGGCCCACTCCTTCTACACCAAATCTCTTTAGCAAAAATAGCTAATCTGCAAGCTCAAGATTGCCTATTGTCGCTAAATGTTCACCTATCTGGGCATGCCACGCTCAGTGATTTCTTGTGAAACCTGTGGCAGCACTGTATGTGACACAATCGCAATAGGTCTGTAGAGAGAGAAAGTGTCACAGACATTGTCTGAATTTTAATGTCAATGTTTGTTTTGACAATGACAACCAGGGAAGAGAGTGAAGTAGAGAAACAGACCGCCTTAAATAAATCCTTCATTGTCTTCAGTCCATCCTGTCTCCTTTGCCTATTGTCTGTCTTTTAGACGCACTGATGTTATGAATCCTGCCACACGTACACAGTCAGTGACTGACTGACAGACAGACAGACGTTCATCTTTTGAGCCAGGTTTTCTGAGGATGTGCACGTACACACCAAATGACGGGTCAGAGATTCTGAATCTGCTGAAGTAAACAAAGAAATTACATCTTTCCAGAACCTGCACAGACACACTTACACACACGCTTTGTGGCTTAGAGAAAGATGGCCCTCCTTTCTTTCTTTTTTTAGTTTATTTGATCATCTTCACAGTTACAAAACAGCTTATTTGTCAAGACACATAACAAAAAGGAACTGGAGGTGATCAAAAGGAATAGGCTGAAGCTGAAAGCTTATAAATGCCTATCCTACCTTCCTACCTCTTCCAGAAACTGAGAACAGGTCCGGTGCGTGCCAAACTAACCTGCATAACCTTTGTAACGGACCCCGGGATGGTCAAACTTTTATTTTGAAGGGTATGGCCGGAAGCGCCAGCCAGCTCCTTCCGGCTGTCATCAGAGGGCTATTTAAACCCAGCTTTGCATGTGCAGGGAGAGGAATTGTTTGGCATGGACGGACGGCATGGGGAATCGCATGACAAACAAGACATGTTTGGTGCGATCCCCATGTAACTTTGAGAACACAAGAATGGACCTTGAGAGAGACATGCTGTTTAGAACTCTATGATTTAGCGCCTAGCTGGAAGGGGAAAAAGGTATTATTGTTTTTGATGTTTTCTTGTTATTGTTCACTGAATGTTTGGAGTTTCATTGTTTCCTGATCTGTCTAATGTGGATTATGATGGTTTATGGTTCAGGATGCATATTTTGTAATACTTATCAGAAATGTTATGCCAATGCATAAATATGATTTACTTTTATATTATGAAACTGCTTTTATATATATATGATGTACTGATATGTGACGCTATTGATGTGATGTTTATTGATCTTTGATGTATGTATCATATGTTTTTCTTTCAGTTTTCACGGTGACAGTTTACAAATAAAATGGTAAAATTCATCAGTCGATCTCCAACTCCTTATTGCCAGCTGGGTCCGCTACAACCTTTACAATTACCCTTCCCGAATGTTTACATTGCACTCCAGCTTTTCCTGAGACTGCCAGTTACAAACTGTGAGGGGGAACACTCATTCTACAACATCTAGGGCATTTAGTGTAACACAGTGCTTCTCAAACTGTTGTACACTCTCAGTGAACCAACATGCACAACTGACCTAAATGGAGCAGAGCCTTCATTAGTATCATTGGTAACATCTATGGAGGTTTGCTGCTGTGCATAGAGCCTATTTCAGCATAGACGTTTTGTGTGCAAGTCAACCTCTATACTCTCACATTGTCGACCCATTCGATTGACCTGCAAAGGACAACATGCAACCATGCGTGACCGCCCACAGCAGCCCTGATGTCTTGCTAGGAGCAAGTCATTGATTCCTCTACAAGCCATTAATCATTTATTGACTTGTTATTGTTGTTGTAGGGTTTCTTTTACCGTGGGAACGTGTATAGCCCCAGGCCTGTGCTGAGACGTACAGTATTTACTGCTTCTTGAATAATGTAATATTACCCATGTTTGATGTTGATGTTTCACTCCATGAACCTTTTATGCCTGATTTATACTTAATTGCGTACGGTGCATATCACTGCAATGCATTGTGAGCTTGTAGATCGGAGAGAGACTTAGTACCCCCCCCCCCCCCCCCACACACACACTATTGGAATCTTATAGCTCCTGTGACATGTTCTATACTCGTGCAAAGATATTAATTGATAGCCTGAATATTATGTAAATCTTGTCATTTGGTGGGGGGCACTGGGGCCACACATAAAAAGAAATTAACCCTAATTTGTATCGTTGACCTACGACCCCTCTCAGAGGCTATCAATTAACACCTTTGCAACCACTATATTAATGGAAAATATTTCCTGCAGCTTTAAATAAAAAAATCTGAACTAACCCTTTAAAGGCTCTACTATACAACCCCTGAATGACTTGTCTGGTGGTTAAGGTTTAATGTGGTACTACTATGAGCTAGTGTGCTCATATGATAGCCTGCCCCAGCCTGTGTGGTTCCTGGTCTAGAGGGGCGAGTGCTGGTGAAAACAGCCAGTGGATCCTATTGGTTCACCCATCTTAGCTGAGGGACTGACCTGTTGACTGGAAGACTCCTGGGTTACACTGGCAGTAACGTGCAGCAAAGGCCTCCATCATACGGTCAATTTTCTGGGCCTCACCTGGAAGACGGAAACTCCACAGGAACTGTCTACACCAGAGAGGGTGGAGTGAGGAGAGGAGAGGAGAGGAGAGAAGATATTTCCATTATGACACAATATACAAAGTGATTGTATGCAGTACATACATAGAGTACGTTTGTTTTACAGAGTACCTGACTATAGTGGTGGATATTGCTTGCAATCTCTAGATACTGTAGATATGTATCACGATACAGAGGCCACAATACGATGTATATCGACGTTTATTCAAAATAATGACCATGTTGCATAAATACAATAAAGCACTTTCAGGCCCACAGAGATCTTTAAATTAAACATCTTAACAAGGGGTCTGGGAAGTGAGTGCATTGCAACTTACAAGGGGGGCTTTGATAACGTTAAAAAGAGGTAAGTCTGGCAACACTTCGTCACCCAGATAATTATTGCCGTTTATTGCTGTCTATACAGCAGCCTCTCGATCGATTCACATATCATCCGTATTGTCGATTGATATATTGCCATATTGATTAATTGAATGCACCACTACTGCCTATCCAACTGACCTTAGTGCTTGGACAAGGTTGAGGTCTGCAAACTCGTGCAACTCCACAAACGCTTGGAGCACCTTAATGTTGAAGTCATCCCTGGGGGAAGAAAGAAAGTGTCAGAGTAAACTATGGAACGGTAATTCAATTAGTCTAGAGAAAAGAGAATCGTGTTATTTCGTCCCTTCAAGCCAATGTTTTTATTTCATGCCATTTTATGCTATTTATTTAAATTAATGCCAATGTTATTCAGGGGATATCAAAATGACCGAGAGAAGATGATAGCCATGAGCCCAGGAGAAGCGTGGGGGGAAATAATATTTTCTCCAAAAATAAAATTCTCAGCCTGCCTTCTCTTCTCCTTCCTGACATTCCTGTCATATTTCTGCTCTTGCTCATACGGAGGAAGTCTGGAAGCAATTTCAACAGCTGGCCAAAGCGAGCGTTAGCCGGCGTGTACCTTGGGGCTGTTCGACTCCCCCGAACCTTGTCATGGTGTGTGGCGTCTGGCTGATGAGAACCAGCCCGACCAAATCCACACAGGGTCTTTTGTCAGAGATTTGTTTGACCAGCAAAGGGTTTTTTAGGGTAAAAGTCAACAGCAGCTCTCAGGCTGCGGTCACCGCAACCTCTCTGATCTAGCTTGTTTTTACATCCTGATCCATGTTCCTTAGCCTCAACGCCCTTTGTATTGCGTATCGTTGACACTTTTCAGATGGCTGCAGTATAGCCAGGAAATGGTCGATTGGTAGAATTTTCCGAGTAGACGTTTTTGTGTGTGTTTGTGCCTGGGAAGACGCCACTGAGAAGTTTACAAAGCACCAAAGTGCTTCAGCTTGCATCACAATAACATTGTTTGATATTTCTTTTGGGCTTGCTTGCTTACTTATTCTATATGTGCAAGATCCACTGACTGCATTGTGTATTGTAGTCTCCTCTCCAATTAAATATAAACCACTCCAATCCTAAAGTGTTTGTACAGGTTGGGGTGATAGAAGGAGAGGGAGAGGTTTGGTTGCTACAGTTAAATGTATTACAGATGTCCTTGGATGTAGCCTGCTGTAGACTAATACAGCATGTAGCACAAGAGGAAACTCATAACATGTATACAGTAGTACACACAGTAAAGAAATGCACCTCAGTGAGTTCTTGTGATGCCTGTGGCAGCACTGTATGTGACACTATGACAGTAAGTGCAGGAACAATGAAAACATGCCTGGAGCAACCTCCTCTGTCTGATCATTTATCGCCCACTCTATAGCAGTGGTTCTCAACCTTTTCAGGCCGTGACTACCCAAAATAATCATATTTGAACCGGGGACCTCCCCCCACCCTGACAAGCACTTGGAATGTAGTAAAATAAATTGTTTGACTTGGTTCCATAGATTTGTGAAAATAGCAGATCTACGAGCTTGTAGACCCCCCCCCCCCCCCCCCCCGCCCCCCAAAACAAATGATTCTGCTCTAGCTTCCCCCTCAATTGCCGTACTTCCTTTCTCTCAATACCACCGGAATACTCCTCTTTTTTTCCCCTGCCACTATCCCTCTCCCATTGCATGTGTCCTCCCTGTGTTCCACTTCCTCTCTCCACTTCTTTCTCTCTCTACATTAAAGCTGTATCTGTAATTATACACAGCGTGTAATTATAGTTACCGGCTCCCGGCATCAACTCAATTAGCGATAATTACCGAGTGTAACCCGTCAACCTACGGTATGTTTACTGTGATTCCTACTGAGCACATGGTGACTCTTTGATGGTTCCCCCACAATGAGGCCATGTAAAGCCTGCGTGAAAGGAGCCCCTATTGATGGAGTCCCCCAGAGCCCCCCCCCCCCCGCAAACAACCTTCATACTCATCCAGCTGGCCCAATACTGAGGCCGTTTCATTGTTTCATAGCTCTACCGATGCCCAATCTACATGTTTTCCCCCCCTCAGGTAAGACAATACAGTCGCACAATACAGTCCATTCATTCTTGTTTTTTCCTGAATGGTGAAAGGGATTGGAGTCAGGAAAGACAATGAGGAATTTTTAAGACTATTTTTATACAGACTTCTTATTATAGCGTCTTATTGTAACGTTAGCTATAGTACAAAAAGAAGACAGGAAAGACGGGGTAGGGAGAAGGGCATGATATGAGATCATAAGCCGGACTCATACCTGAGGCTGCAAGTATACACAGTAAAATCCAGAGCGTGAATTTAACCTTTAAAGTGTAGGAATTGACCCGTAAGACAATGGAAACAAACGACTCCGTCATAATTGCCAGGTTCAGCAAGCTCTCGTTTATGAACATCTATAGTCAGTTTGTGTGCCGCAGCCTTTGCCTCAGCTTACAGCTTCACGTTGCGGCATCCAGACCACAGGTTTTATGGATAAGTCTCCCATTGGCTTAGAGGCAGCCTAGAGGCAGCCAATCATGAAAAAGTGTCTACTATGGTCGCTAGTAGAGGTAGGTGAACATGTAGTCCAGACGCTTTTAAAGCACCTGGAGAAAAAATCCTTGTGTGTGACTTTATCCAACTCATCCAATTATCTTCTCCTGCTCTCTGACACTCTGGCCTGAGTTGTGTGCAGACCATGGGGACTAGTCTGGTTTATGACCAGTCAGCTGCCCACACGGGCAGACTATCTACGACAAGACACCCACGTCTCCAATGGAGATTTGTATTCTGGAGGCAGGAGCGGGAACATGTCACATCTGCCCTTTTGGATCAATAAATCCCAGCCATAATTTCCCCTTGGCGACAGGAGCGTTCTAATCAGATGGGGGGCGGTGGGGGGGAGGGTGGGGCTAGTTTGTAAATCTTCCGTGAAGGGCATGGGTGAATGGGAACAGAAGGGGAAACATCTTTTTTGGCTATCCTGATAGATTGCCAGATAAAGGACGGTGTGACTTACCGCTCCCCCAGGTAGTCTCCAATGGCGGTCTTGTTGAGGCCCTCTCCCTTGTAGAGGAACTGGGAGATATCTTCGGGGGTGTGCTGAAGGAGGTCATTCTCCAGGAGGAACAGAATCCCCTGTAAAGCAGAGAGCAAGAACAATACGTCAGTTGACATACTTGATAGATCTGCTATTCTCTCTATTTCCGAAAATAAAAGATACAAATACAAAAACGAATTAAAGACATTTAATCAATTACCTATAATGACATGCCATGGTTAATGTCATTAAATAAAATGTAAATACTAATCTTTAATAGTACTCTGGTCTCAACCTCTCCACATGGAAATTACGATGAACCCCTGCAGTGCAAAATCAAGTGTACAGGTAGTTTAGGTCATTGACATCTGGGCTCTGGGGCTCTGGGGCGTGCATATTTGGTGCCCATGCGCCATATAACACTGCACTTCCGCCTGAATTGCAGCAGTGAATGAGGCGTCTAACTTTCTATGTCTATGGTTTAGGTCTCCTATCTTCACTAATTGGTGGGTGGAGTTTGGTGCCAGGCTAACCAGGCACACCTGACCAAGATAGGCTAAAGGCCAAAGACAAAAAACTGGAAGCGAGGCCTTTGCACACTGGACACTTTGGAGATGGCAATTTTGGGGATAAAATACTGGAGAGTTACAGAGGCATGACATTTACAACAGCTGTGTGACTCCTTTCGTCGTTGCACGACTAGACCAAGACCAATTTGACACATTTGAAAAGGAAGCCTTGAATGTCACTAGTGTCTCGCAGTCCTAAAATCATGACCTCCAGTGCACAAAGAACCCCAAAACTATGGCAGACGAAAGCACAGAGCCAGGCCTTGCCATGCCATGCCAGCCAGCACCAGCCTTGATGGAAGGGGGGAGTTTCGGATACAAACAAATTGACTAGTGTCCTGTCCAAACCATTGTTTGGAGTCTTACACACATTTGACTGAGCTATTTGCGTATTTGGTATTCTGTCTGTGCAATGTGCATGAACCCAGTGGTATTATTATTGTGTTTGTGAATCAGTGGACCATGACACATGTTAACACAACTCTTCTTTACTTTCAAACTCAGAGTAATAATAAGAACAACGGGAGAAGCAGCAACATCACACACTCATCTTGTATATCAGACTGAAGTACTAGATCCCAGATAATCCCCCCAATCATCACAAGGCAACACAGGAACATGCAATGAGCGCAGCACCATCAAACAGCTGTCAGTGAGACATAACAATTATATCAAAAGCTAAGTGACTGTTAGAGGTATATCCACTGGATTTGACTTTTAACTTATTCAAAACAGATCATTTATGTTAGAAGAATAAGAAAACTGTCCAACTAAAATACTTCAAAGAATGGTGGAACTGGATTTACAATTACCCTCCCCGAATGTTTACATTGTGCTAAAGCTTTTCCTTACACTACCAGTTACAAACTTGTGAGGGGGAACGCTCATTCTCCAAAATCTGCAGACATAAGAACGAACTCGGATTAACCACGACGATGAGGATGTCCCAAAAACTGGATTTGACTTTTTGTAACTCGCTTTCACTTCTGGCTCGTCATCAGACCTCGTCAAAAAGTAGTGGATAACTTTGCAAGGAGGAAGGCGAGAAAGAGACTATAAGGTAAGACACTGTTTATTTTTCTATGCTGGTTTTGCATATTAGACTTCTACCTGACTGACCTGATGTCATTAGTCAGAAGGTTCATTGTTCCGAAATTACTATCCCTATCTCTAACCCTAACCTAAACCTAACCGCAAGCACGGGAGCAAACCTAAACCTAACCGCAAGCACGGGAGCAGTGCATGTTTCGACTAACGGGACTTCGGATCTATGGGCAGTTCCCGACTGACCTAGGCCTATTTCAGTGCATATAATGGATTGTGCATTTTCATTGAAGTCGGTGGGGCGAACGGTTCTCCAGTTACGTGGATTACAGACGTACACACGTACGTGGTGCATTTATAGTAAGGACTAGACTGGTGCCCGGCTGTAAAGCACAGAGTCGGTAACGATGGAAGTTAGAGATCCATGCCCCACCTGGCTATGCAATACCCGTTGTACCCGCGTCAGAGTACCCGTTCCACCCATCTGTCTGTGTCCCTTGTATGCCCATATATGGAGTTCTGTGTCAGGCATGTCCAAATATGGAGTGTTGTGATGTCAGAAGAGGCCAGCTCCATATGGTGCCTGGGCATCAAAGCAAACGGCATAAACAATAATTAGTTTGGCTCTTCTACAAACAAGTTACAAGTCTGCATTCTGGAGCGTCATCTGTCGCGTGTGCCAAGCTGTCATTCTCTTGTATTATACCGTATTATTTCCCACCATGGAGTAACCTCGCATAGGACTATCCACCATAGCAATCCACCTCGGAGGATAGTCTGATAAGATGGGCAGTGTCGGTAGGCCAATCAGAGGCAGGGGGGCGATACCATGTCTAGAGACAGACGTAGATTGTAATCATGCGTTTTACACTGTTCTGCCTGGCTGTCCTGCATTTGGGTCTTCACCACCACCATTAATTAGTTTGATAACCAGCTAATTTGTGGGAATTAATTTGATTCACACATTTCAAGTATCCAAAATCAGCAGTGGACCATAGTTTAGAGTAGACTATGAAAAAAGAACGTACCTTTTTGGGATCCATGTTGAATTTCTTCCTGCCCATGGCAATCTGTTTATTTCTCTGTGATGTTTTGCTGCAACATCATAAATACAATTACAAAAGTTTTTCCTCAAATCTCCAACACAATACATACATACATACATACATACATACATACATACCGTACATACATACATGATACTGACATGATACTGACCATGATAGTAGCTAGAGTATAGTTGACTTTACCTCTCTCCAACACTTGTTAGCTGCTCAATCTCCGTCATGACCTCAGCTATCTCGAACTTCAACCGCTGAGAGAGAGAGAGAGAGAGAGAGAGAGAGAGAGAGAGAGAGAGAGAGAGAGAGAGAGAGAGAGAGAGAGAGATTCATATTGGTGTTCTCTCGCTGAGGGAAATGGAATTTGAGATCAGGCATGGAAGATATTCACAGCCCAATATGAGAGTGCACAGTGAGTGGTGGAAAATTCATTAAATGAGCACACAAATGTAAAGTAACACAGTGGGTTAGGTCAGGTGGTTGTCAGCTGCAGTGCTGAACGTGATGAGGGAAACATGAATCACCTGCAGCATGCGAGTGGGTCTAAACAAGAGTCCTACAAATTACACAGATTGAGATTATAAAGACAAACATCACACCAGTGTGAAGTGAGGGGCGCTCTTATCATCGTACATCATCATACATCATCTCATTCTGGCCAATCAGAATTTGCGTCCAATCACAATTCGTCTTCAATGTTTGTGTTTACACAAACCCTCAATGTCCATTCATTGTCAATGGGATTACATGTTTGTGTTAGGACCACGTTTGTGTTTTCACACTCACTAAAAGCTGAACATAGGAGGGGATATTGCCCCTCAAAAATAAGGCCTATAATAATCAACAGAGCTATAATAATCATTGTAGGAATTCCTATACATGGACAGTGCACAACTGCACACAAGCATGCACACAGCTGGTTGTAGGGTGCACACATGCACACAGTTGCAAGGTGCACACATGCACACAGTTGCAAGATGCACACATGCACACAGTTGCAAGATGCACACATGCACACAGTTGCAAGATGCACACATGCACACAGTTGCAGGGTGGACACATGCACACAGTTGCAGGGTGCACACATGCACACAGTTGCAGGGTGCACACATGCACACAGTTGCAGGGAATTTAATACACACAGATTAAACAGTTGCAGGGAATAGAATACACACAGATTAAACAATCGTTTGGTTAATCTTCAATCTTAAATCCACCCTATTTTGATGCCGTGTTTGATTGACAATTTACACACCCACCCACACACACACACACACACACACACACACACACACACACACAAACCTCAATGTCATCTAGCAGCTCTCTCTTCCTGCGTCGAATGTTTGACAGCTCATCCCTCTCCTCCAGAGACAGGTCCTCAGGAACTAGAGAAGATCACAGAGAAATGGATTGAATCATTTACAGTCAACTACCTTGAGCAAGCAGCTCTCACTCTCATCATCTACTACGTAGTATGACAGAAGTTCAGATCACACAGGCAAAGAAGGGATTTCTCCAGCTGTAGCGTTTCTGCCGCAAAAGTACAATAACTAGAACAGGCCAATAGAAGAGAAGAGATGGCCTGAAGCTTGCTTCGTGACTACACGCACGTGAACCATCCACACAAGAGAGGGAGAAACATCTCTAAAAGATTCATCCTCCTCATGCACAAATTGCTGCTGCTACTGAGGCTGTTTCACTACTGGGTCTGTTCCACCCAGTTGGACTGGAGCAACAGACATCAAAGGCCCAACATGTTCCTCTTAATTAGCCAGAGAAAGATAGAAAGGGAAAGAGTCTTAATTATTCTACTTGAAAGTGTACAAGCCCCCCCCCCCCCCCCCCCCCCCACAACCACACCCCCCCCTCTCTCGTTCATCCCACTCAGCTCAAGGGAATATTCTATTAATAAAACCAATCCAGATTAAGTTTCCTTTCATTAAAAGTGAATTTAGCAAATGAGCACTGTCTTCAACCCTGAAACCCTCAGCCCTCTGGGTCTTTGGCTTTGCAGGGTGAAAGGATCAAGAGTGGATGATCCCTTTCTTTTTCAACAGCTTCCTTTTTAACTATACAAAAATATTAACTGTCAATCTGGTTTAGCGCAATTTAATTTATATTTCAATGGCTTCATTTCTTAGAGCTCCCACTCTCCCTCCCTCCTCCTCCTTCTCTCTCTCTCTACCTTAGCCTATGAGTGCTTCTGTGTTTTTTGGTCTCTACTGTATTTTAATCAAATTTGTCCCATTTTAATTTGACCAATGCTCTGAATCTGATCCCACCGGTGTCTGGCTGCATGACCTTGTTACATTATGTCAACTAAGAGGCAGAAATGCTCTCCATATCTCTCAACGGGAAAAAGGACACATCTAATACTGCAGATATCAGATGTCTCTAATATCGCAGCAGCTCTATACCAGCTCCAAGTTGCCAAAGGAAATTATTACAAAATAAATAAACAAAAACTAAAAGCACTTGCTATTCCTAGGCAGAAAGGCACGTGTCCATTAAAATGAAATACGGTTGCCAAGATCCAGTGAGTGTATTGAGTGCACTTTTAAAATGAACAGTGATTCAGTTTATAAGAGGGATGAGTTCAGAGACCCAAGTATTGATATTTAGTCGTATTCACACTAACAAGAGACATAAAGACTATTCCCTGCTGTACAACAGCACCATGGCTACGGTCAGGTAGACAGCGGCAGGGATTTCCTCTTTGTGAATAGGGCTCAAAAGAGACAATGGGAGCGGATGTGGACACACAATGAGGCCCGATCGGAATCCAGTGCAAAAATAAGGACATTAACGAGGTTGACCTCGGAATACCCTTGGTGCACTTATGCAACAGAACCGTGACTGCTGTTAGGTATGAAGTCAATTATCACCTTAAATTAGTTTTTAAGATATCTGACTACAACTTAAGCATGTCAACACTGGGTCAGATTTTTTAATCGTCTGTCATATGGTCATATATACCGTAAATCATTTTTTACCCGGCGCCTGAAATTTCATATCAACAGACCCCTTGGCTGTATAATAATAATGTGCACGATTAGAATCCAATTCTTAACTAATTGAATGAGAAATGGTTGATGCTCCCTTTAAAAGCATAGCAGTCTTAACATGATCATCCACAGAACAGACCTCCACTGCTGAATCTAATATATGGCCTGGACAAAAGTCACGTGATGCTACAAAGAACTCGTAATTTGTAATTGTAGCTTTTAGTCCAATGACAATTTGGTTTAATGGTACTGGGCATCTCAACCAGGGTGGTCCACAAATCACATTGTTAACACCCCCACCCCAACCACTCTGTGACTCATCCAGGAAATGAGTAAGGTGTCTTCAGTCAAGGAGTCATGGATGGATAGTACCTACCCACCCAGCTAAAGCCGTCATGTTGTACCAAGCCAAAAAAGACACCCGGTAATCTCTCAAATCAATGTCTTTGACTCATTTTTTCAATGTACACAGGAGCTGTGGTGTAGACGGCTGGAGTGCTACTGGTGTCAGATCTGCCAACACTGGGTTGTGTGGTTTTTAAGGCACCGACCTCAACTTGTGCACTACTGGCTCCATGTGAAGTCTTCATAATACTGTATGTAATTTACTGCCAGAAAGCAGATTCATTTTACTACTGGAGCTAACGATTTCTGCATCTTTCCAAATAGGCTACTAAAGATGAAAGATAAAACACTCAGGGTGACTGACCTCACAAGTAAGGTGTCTATACACAAAATCTAATTTGGAGCCTAACCTAATCGAGTGCCACTGTCTGAGATTGAGAGCTCTGTATTTCTGTTGTTTTATGAGGTCATCTGGGTTGAGAGGGTGCAAAGCGTGTGCTGGAAACCTTCCAGCACACGCTTTGCACCCTCTCAACCCAGATGATGCCAACACGTGTAACACCAAACAAGCGGCTCCAATAATCCTAAACCACACCCCACCCTTTAAAAATCCATCAAAATCTACAACATGTAGGACTAAATCCCTGAAGTTTTATTTCACAGTATGCATAATGGGTACATCTCAAACGAAAGCACAACTGGAGGGCTGCAACTAGAGATTATTTTATTATAATGAAATAAGGATTGATTATAAATTGATTGTTTTGTTAAATTATCCTTTTTCTATAATTGATTCAACTGATTAGTTCGATCAACTTTTGCACCCCTACATACAAATACACACATACAGTATATACACATTATACACTGTATATAGACTCTGTTGTTTGGTAGACTCAGTTTGGTAATGTAATGACTATGGAGAAAATGAAGTGCAAAATGGAAAAATAAAGTGGTGTTCATGACATTTTCTCTCTCACTGTCCCATACATTCCAGCCACTTGTTGACGTCAATTAAAAAACAAGAATTGATCAATTGTCAATTAATTACCAGCTGCTGCCTTATATCTCCAGAATTGTGCTATGAAATGTAAATATCTTTATGTGTGTGGAAACAACAACAGGATCTGTCCAGGTGACTCTGAGAGTGTACAAATACAACCAAATGGACCCATAACAGTCCATTTCTACAGTCTCAAAGTTTATTGTTATAAAAGGGTCCTTTGGTTCCATTTGTAGTAGGCTAGGGGCCGATTCATACTCCTATTTTACCGCTGTTTCGGCGCTGTAGTGCCGAAATGATTTCGGCTCGTCAGAAATCTTCAGTAGCACCGAAGAACCGACTTTAGGACGGTACCCGCCCCCCCCCCGAACCTCAAATGACGTCACATTGTAGGCTCTACAGCGCCGAACGGACTAGGGTGTCGGTCTGGTCGTGTAAGTTGTATAACCCATGAAGTTTGTGTGTAAAAGTGACTTTTACACAGAAACTGCAGCTCATCCCAGCTGGGTGGAACCAGTAGCGATGTACTTAGAGCAGTGGAGCTCAGTGAGAACAAATCCTATGCTCACTTACCACGGGCCATGTTCCCGGTTTTCACTGATTTGCTTGAGAGAGAGGGATTTGGACAGATCTTTGGCCTAATACCAGTGACACTCGAGTAATGTCTTTTAAAGTTGAGAAACATGAGAGGGGATAACCTTAACCTTAGCCTCTTGGACTGTACAGTACTCAAACAGTCAAACATTCTGTCAGACAGACAGACAGACAGACAGACAGACAGACATCTTTGTTAGTAGGTCAGTCAGTCAGTAGTCAGTAGACTGTTGACTCCAATCAAATTCAAAGGAAAAGAGGGCGCGCTGTTTTTCCTTTATTTTTTGACGATGGGTTCTCAGATTGGTCAGTCAGTGACATGCAAGACAGAGTAACTACTGTGAGATACACAGTCATTTAGTGAGGCAGGAAGGAAGGCAGAGAGCTTTCCCTGGATTCAGCCCACGTATAGCCCAAAATCCCTTTAAAAGTAGACACATGTTCTCCATTATTGTACAAGACAAACATATAGACACGCATACACGTGTACGCAGACTGCGCACGCACGCACACGCACGCACACAGAGCAAGACCAGCTGGCCTTAATCCCTCGCACTTCCCCTCTCCAACAGCTCTTTAAGCCAACCGACTATGGGTTTGTAAGAGTAGAGGTGTGATACAGTACAGCACAGTGAGCACATGCACACATCTAACCTTTGCATCTTTACCCTACTTTGGCTGAGTGCTAAATGACAATATGATAGTGGTTCTACACAGCCAAATCCTTTTACACTCTCAGAGTTAAAGGTATATTCAGTGATTTCACTTAATTCAAATATCACTTATTTTTTTGTTTTGCACTGTAGTGCGTGCATGTGCACATCTTGTTACCAGGGCGGACCGGGGGGGGGGGGGTTCCAAATCACCCAAATCACTGAATGCTCAGTACAATTACACTTTAAAAGAGGTTTGTGATGTTACTCCTAATATTGACAATATATCATTTAAACCTCTACCAAAATGTAAATAATTGTGCTTTAACATAATCAATATAGCTTTTTAAAGAACCTGGAGACTGTCACAACAAATTTGTGTTGTAATTGTCTGTGTTGTGATCTTGTCTGTAACCTGTTTCTGAGTGTTACCTGTTTTGGTGGTTTTTTCTGCCTTTATTGATAGGTTGAAAAAGTAATCTGACAGGAAATGGGGAGAGGACACACGGCAAAGGCCGTCGAGATTGGCTCAGCAGCCTAGGTGCCCAGATGGTTGAGCTAACCTGGGCCAAGTGTTACCTGTTTTGAGTGTTTCATTGTGTTTAGACACTGAAAACAAATTTACTCTGTAAATTTGAAACTGAACACAGGATTTGGCTGTATAGTTGGCCAAAGTAATGGTAGTAGCAGATGTAGTAAGTCTTGTTTGGATATCTGAACAGAGATCTTGGCACAGAGTCAAGATGCCAGAATGCTGGTAATTAGCACATGGGGCCAAGCCAAGGGCCAGAGGTTAATATAACAGTGGTGGGCAGAGGGTGAAGGATTGTGTAAATGAAGGTGACGTTGAGAAATGATTTGAACAGCATGCAACAGTGTACTCATAGGCAGTGGTGATGGGCAATGTACTCATGATGTATCAGGGAAGAAAAGGGGGGGGGGGGGGCTGGTTAATGTCACCTAGCTGAGATGGTTCTGATGAGCGCTCGGGGGTAAAAACAGCTGTGTCCAAAGTGCGGCCCTGGGGCGAATTTTATATGGCCAGCAGCTTCATATCTGAATCGTATTATGAACGGTATGGGACATTTTTACATTCAAGTTTTTTAACCTGGGCATTTCCCAGAGTATAATTTGTCAGTGTTCCTTGTATTTTTTTTCTTTTTACCTTGCTTGGTTATATTCGGACATAATGCTGAAAAAAGCTGAGATACACTTTTTGTTCACAGCACACACCTGACAAAAGACGATTGCTATTAAATATTGATGATGATAGTTACATAGAATCGCTTAAATCCGAAGGTACATTATGTAGTTGGCCCTTGGGTGTTTTAATATTTTTTAATATGACCACCTTTGAAAAAGGTTTGGACACCCCTGAGTTAGGGTAATGTAATGTGTCTTGCTATGACCGGGGCCTGCAGGAACCAAAGCTGTTTCCCCAGCAGCCTCGCCACCCATTCAGCTATGGCCACCCTTAGATATCAAACACAGCCAGGGTTGATCAGGGTTCAATATCCTGTGTGTTGCTCAATCAAAAGCAGGCCACTGACATCCCATGCCAGCTGGACTTGACCCTGGCAAACACCAAACACTCTTATGTCAAAGGAGAATCAATCCAGTACGGGGTGGGGGCAACAACACATGAACATGCGTGTGGTGGTCTGGACCATGCTGAGCATCTGCTCAGCATCATCACTGTGTCAACATTTGATTTGATCTGTACGCCTGCAGCCAAAGTACACTATAATCCGATGATTTTGGAGGCCGGAGGTGGATGGATGAATGGTGTTTCTTCTGGCTGCCAGGCTCAAGGATCAAGGTTTTAAACAGATTCCATTCCAAACAGTCCCCTTCACTGTGTCCTTGTCCACTGAAGGTCACTGATCTCATATGATCAGCTTGGGTTTCAGTTTCTGATGGCCCCGAAACATGTTGTTCTCCCTTTGTATGGGAGGAAGTGTCACGTTAACTCCATGGTTGTAATCAGGGGCATGTGAGATTCACCACACAGAGTACAGCTAGGTTTCACCAGATGTAGTTCTGGTGATGGAGAAGGAAGGTGCAGTCCAGATCCACCACACCTACTCCAGCCTGAAGGTCCAGGCCTGTCTATTTGCCTTGCAAGTTGCAATAACATTGTCCTTGGATGACCATGCTGCAGATTCCTTTAAAGCTGAGACTTGAGTGAACAACAGACTGTGGAGTCTCTCCAAGCCTGGCTGTACTGACTGATGTCTCTGGCCAGAGTTCTGTTTTTACTTTTAAATGGAGTACGTTGTTCCTTCACCCTTTGTATTTTTTCTTTAGCGAGGAAGACGGCAGGGAAACTGAGCGGGAAGCACAGGAGAAAGGCTTTGGTTGGATTTGATCCAAGGCCACCAAAGATGTGTGTTTGATGTAATTATGCGATGATGGTGGTGGTAGTGATGACAACTACAGTAACTGAAGGCACACCTCCTGTTAAATGCCAGCCTGTCACATCACATGGCTAACACGCATCTTGTTTGACCGTACAAAAAAAAAGTCCATATTCCTTTCCAGAACAGAAAATGTGCAAGAAAAAAACTTGGTGGGGGTTGGTGGTGGGGGGAGAAGAAAAATGCGAAAAAGAACACAAGGGCCTTTTATTAAGGTGAGAATAAGGTGGGTGTTAGTGTTAGTGTGCCTCTCACCTCTAGAGGCGAGCGCTAACCGCCAGCTACATCAGGCCAAGAAATGCACAAAACACAAGTCCTTTAGCCTCCAGCTTTACTGAATTCCCCTCTTAATGCCTGTGTGGTTTGCCAAGCTCTGCCTACACTTAGTTTCCTTTCCATTGAAATTAGGTGTAGATTACTCAAGTAGTGTAGCACTTTTCTGCCCGCTCTATCCTGCTATTTACTGTCTATAGTGTCCCTGTCCTCTTTGTCCTTCTTTAGCACTGTCTCACCCTTCACAATCAGAATCCACCCGTCAATGACAACGTGTATGTGATGGTCTGCCCCTTGCCAGGCAGCCACACAAACAGCCCCCCCAACCCACCCACCCACACACTCCCACGGTGATGGGAACATGTCGCTAAGCCTCCCTAGTCTCTCTCCTAATCAACTCCACATGTAGTCTTTCTGTCTGTCTCTCTCTCTCTCTCTAAACAGCTACATATATTGCAGTGTTTTACAAGTTCCCCCTCAATGCTGCGCCAAGGCTGTCAGTGATGCAAAACCCTGTCGCCAGACAGTGGCTGTGTGTGTTTGTGCGTCTGTGGGTCTGGGTATTTCACTTGCCTGTTTGCATGTGGTGCAACGTGTCTCTTGAATCTGCCAATGTTGTTCCACAAAACTCATAATCTTGCTAGTTCAAATCCAAGTGTATTCTATCCATTTAAATCCTTGTATAACAAATCTAATTTTGGGCACCATTTTTAGCATCTGTACTAACATCCACAAGATTATGGTTTGTTTTAGCATCTAAGGAAGACCACCACTGAAGACAAATGAGGCTATGCGTGTATAACACATGTTTCTGTAGTTGATTGTTTTTAAAAAGCAGAAGGAATAGTCCACTGTACTTAGTATCTTTACTGAAATAACAGAAAGCTGTGGGAGACAGTATATATAGGAGGAAAGAGGCAAAACAGTTGGTTCAACATCACTAGAAAGAGTTAAATATGGCAATGGTCAATGCAAGTTCAATGCAAGTTCAGATCGATTGGTCAACCCATGGACAGATGCACTGACACAGTATTCATTTTATAGTAGGATTAATTAATTCATTCAATGATCATTCGTTCTTACCAACAGCGTTGGTACAGCATAACTGTAGTTATGCATAGTCTATATAGTGTAGTAGAGTTTGTTGTACCTGCGATACGGCGCCAACAGCTGTCGAGCACAATATGGCTCCAGTAAGTGTGTGATATCCTCCCACACAACACTCACCCTCCAGCCACAACAAAGATGTTGCCCAGCTCAAGCCAACTTCCTCCTGCGCAATACCCCCATGGAACCATTAGACTCAAGGCAACCGCTAATGTGTTGATTCATGTTCTCCGAAAAAGCATGGAGGGTTCAGCTCCATGCCTACAGGGGTGAATTTGATACGGCATCATTTGTGTGCCTGTGAGGTATTCATTAGGGTTGAGACTTGAGAGGATGACTGTGAAAAATGTGAGGATGAACGCAGTGATAATTCTTGGAGGAATATTCATTTGCAGAGGAGGAACGGTTGCAAAAAGCAAGGTTCATGTTCGTGTCGGAATGTCTATTAACAGTCACATGCATACGCATGCACACACACTGTGACACACAACTTAAGGCCCGGGTCAAAGTGTTTTACTCTCACATGCACAATATAGGTCTTCAGCAAGTATAGCAACATAGCATGCAATTACATTATTGTGCTACTGTATACTCATACACATACGATACACCATTTTAATACAATGAGCAAATACATTGCAGTAAGTAAGTACTTTATTTTTTATTTATTTTTACTTTAAACAGAGTAGAATTTTTGAGGAAAGGTCTTTCCCATTTTGTGGTTTCCGGAGAGTGTTGATTGACAATGACAGCAAGGGTCAGTCAGGGCATCACAACTTCCACACAGGAAAATTGTCAAGTTAAGACCTGCATCATGCACAAAAACCACACCACTTATGGCACGTCCCTTCTCCTCTACCCAAACATAATGCAGTACAGGTATAGCAGAGAAAGCAGAGACACATTATGGTTATCTTATCTTATCATCTCATGATGAAAAGGTTAGAATGCTGAGTCTTCCAATAACCCAAGACAAACATCCAGCATTAACCTGACGTCACGCATACTGCTGTCAGCCAATTTCTGCTTGTTTTCCACTTCTCTGTCCAGCAATACGTTGATTCTAAAAATAGAACCCAGGAGCAATAACACAACACTTAGGATTTAAATGATTTACATGCGCTCTGAGGGGAGACTGTGTCTGCTCCGTGGCATATTAACGGAGCATGGACGCGCCAAGTCTGATTTAGGGAATGCAGTAAATGTGCAGTAATGAATCCCATACTGTTACACTGCAGTAAATGCATAAGTGAAGAAACTATGAAAAAGCATCTTTAAGCATTGTTGTATTGTCATAGCATTCAGGTATATTGTTTAGGCAAGATGAAATCTTGACAATGACCTGTAACCTTTAAAGACCAGTTACAACTGTTTGCTTTTGTTTAACAGTAGTGTAGTTCATTCATTGCACACTGTATTTTTCTGTGTTCATGAGAGGCAGCTAGTGAAAGTAGCCACTCATCTAATCCTGTATAGAGAATCATGCCACGTTCTGGCGTTTCGCCCTAATGCCGTTTAATGAGTGAACACAGGTCCACCCATGCAAAACAAATTACGGCCCAACTTCAACCATATGTTGGACAGTTGCACGCATAGTCTCACTGTCTCACATGATGAGGATGAGAAATATAATATCATGATTCTTTTTCAAGCAGTATCACAATCCACGATATTATCACGATTCTTTTTCATGGCCTTTTTTATGGTTATTTTTCAAGTTACTTAACAGTACAACCACCTACAAGGCAACAAAAACTCAAATTAAAAGGAGTAACAGATAATTTTGAGTTTAGACCAAAATACGTATTCTTTTTGGCGAACAACACCGTCGTTCTACAGAAGTATAAATTAAGGTATAGAACTGCAAATCATAGAATGTACATTCACTGGCATATCGTGGAGACATTGTATCATCTCGACGATATTTAAGTGCACATTTGCATGTGAGAGCACACACTATCTATAGACAAGAAGCGGCTCATTTTGCATAATAGTCAGTATGATTGTGTGGATATAAATGCATAGGGTATGCACTATGCATGCAACTGTGTGTGTGTGTGTGGGGGGTGTGTGTGTGTGTGTGTGTGTGTGTGTGTGTGTGTGTGTGTGTGTGTGTGTGTGTGTGTGTGTGTGTTTGCGTGAGAAAGGTAGAGAGCACAGTAGGTCTCATGACGTGCATTTACCATTTACAGTAAGTTATTTTAATAATGCATAGCACACACTGGGATACGTAATCCTTATCCTTTCCCAGCTCTTATCACAGATTCCCTTCCTGGTTTGATCACAGACAGGAGCACATGCATCTGTGAGCCCTGGCATCCTGTCATGTGAGACACTAACCAGTGTCTATCCATTTAGATATCTGGGCCTCAGCTCTGTGCTCGTATAAGAAAGAGTACACATTTAATAACGAATCAGAAAGAACTGTATGTAAAACGCTTGCCTTGTTATTTGATAGCTTATAGTTATGTTGTACACTAGTACATGTTGAACAATTGTGCAATAGATGCCTGTGTGCTTGCATTCATTATTCACACGTAAGATAGTGCTCTCATACACTCTGGTCTAATAATCTTAGAGGTGTTTGTAATTATAACCTAGTCAACAACACAGCTATAGACGGTTGTGTCTGTATGTAGGTTCACCCTCAAGCCACAGTGGCTTAAATACACTAGATCAATAACGGACGGTTGCTGTATGTGAAGGAGCAGTTTGACATCTACAACTGTGGTAAACACTGAGATAAATGACTTGCTGGGACGTGGCTTTTATGTCTCTACAGGGCCCAATGTATTGATATAATTATGAAGATCTGTATTTAAACACCATGACAAACTTTTAAAGGGAGAAAGGAAATCAACCTAACTTTCGAACAATACATACAGTATGATTGTATAACGTTTTCAATGAATAACCAATGTATAAGATGACAAATACATAGCTTACTGTAAATTTGTATACTATAGGAAACTCCTTACTTTAACTTTGTTTTCAGTGTTCATCAGCAAATACAGCTGAGGTCACAATTTGTGGAGGGTGAAAGGCTCTTTGACAGACCACAGGAAGGACCAGGGGGATGTGTGATTTGGTAGGCAAAAGCTTAAACCCACAGCCAGCATCTGCAGGCCTCACAGTTTAACGGACAAAGTCTTATCCTGGTCCAGCTTAAGACATTTTGTTTACACTACATTGACATTGACACGGACTTCACCCCTCAAAACAGTTTGGATTATCTTCATATCTTCAGCAACCGTGTCTCCCCCTGTGTGTGTGTGTGTGTGTGTGTGTGTGTGTGTGTGTGTGTGTGTGTGTGTGTGTGTGTGTGTGTGTGTGTGTGTGTGTGTGTGTGTGTGTGTGTGTGTATAGATTGTGAAAAGAAGTTAAAGAACCACTGTCCTCATGTGGAGAGTGATGGAAAGTGAGGATATATTCTCCTATATATTCTCCACTTTTCAACAGGTTGTTTCATAGGTTGCTAAATTTGCCAAAGTTCTGAAATTCAAATAAGGGACAACTGGCAGGGTGTCCCTTATTTATTATTATGTTCTATGTAAAAAAGAATATATATAACCTTGTATTTACAACCTGTATTATAGCATAATGCTGTTTTAAGTGCAGTAAAGTGTGTCATTGATTGATTCCCCAAAATATGGAACAAAATGTGTCCCTTAGAGTTCAATGACATCTTTTAGTCAGGATTCTGTATTTCAAGGGACTTTGACAACCCTTTGTGGGTGCGGAATATGATTAGACATCACAGTTGTAATGATTCGGCTAGGGTAATATGGGTTAGAATTAATTAATGTAGTTAATGGAAATCAGACGAAAGTCTTCATAAAGTAACTTAAGTGGCAGTAGTAGTAGGCTACATGTGACTGTGAGTACAGTAGACTACACAATTCAGTACACACGTGAGTTTCTTGCAGACAGTATCCTACAATAAAGTAGCCTACGTACGCACGCACGCGCGCATCGCATGCATGCGTGTGCGCGTAGCACAAATTGCGGTCTACCAATGGTAGGTTAAAATTGGTAGACCAATCTACCACCACCGCACCACATGAGCTAGAACAGGTTTAGATGGCTCTTCTTTATGGGACACAACTGAAAAGGTTGCAGATATCACCCATCTAGCCTACATCAATGGAAAATCCTTCAACCGAAACGGCTTTTCTATTGAAAAGTGGGACTGTCTGGGACGTTATCTTATCAGCTTTTCACCCATTTGGGGACACGATCGTCCCTTCAAAGAGCTACGACAAGATAGTGAGGAGAACAGCGCAAACAAACTTCAAAGCTTTCCAGCATGACATCAAACAGATGGAGATTGAAAGCCATGCACTCACACGACAGACTGCAGTGGGTTGCAGGGGATTTTCGTGATGTGGTGATTTTTCTTTTACCGTTTATGGGCTAACCACTCCGTGAGATTGATGATCAGCAAGACAGGACAGCCAATGCTTTTCGAGATTAAACTGGTCTTATTACTCAATTAATTAATGAATTAACAAAATAGTGGCAACCGAATGGGGATTTGGAAAACATACTTTTTAGTAGCTTCGCATTAATGATAACACAACAGCACTAAAATAACCAATCACGCCAACATCCTCCTTGTCACATAGCCGTTCAAGACGCATCAGTTCATGCATTCCATCTCCACACTGACTGACTGACTGACTGGTGAGAAAATGCCTTACCTTGATTGTCTTCATCCATATTGACAATGCCGATAATGCGGTCCAACAGATGCCACGTTCGTTTGAAACTACACGAAAAATGTATGTTAAGTGCGTACAAATGAAAAATAAAAATGACAACCTGGCTAAGTCAGTGGTTGCACTGCACGGATAGCCTATAGGTGTTGCTGCGCAGAGTCGAACTGGAACAACGAGCAGATGTCAATGGAAAATAACACAGAAGCCGTCTAGTCCTAAATGATTGCAAAACCTAAATGTGAACGCATTTCCTATCGATAGCATAGGTGACAGTGTCCAGTAACAGTGATTGAAGCGACCACTCTCCCACCAAGTCGGATCTTCAGTGGTCAGCAGCGTTTACACATAATTCTACACTGCAACCGGAGGGACGTCACGACGCTCCGCCCTGTACTCCCCCTCCTCAAACACCGTGACTGCAAGCCAAGGCACTGAAGGCAAGTGCTTCTCAAGCATCGCCAAGGTCCACTCCGGTCTCCGGACCTCCAAATTGATAGGGCCTATGTTTGGGCCCCATTTGAAAAGATTTTGTGAGGGACCTCCTACCCCCCAATAAGAGGAAGATGTTTTGTTGTTAAAATATTTAAAATTATTACAAATTTCTCAAAATCTTCAACATTTTTCAAATTACTCGATTTATGGATCCTGATGCAATGCTGTTCTGAACCGATTTCGTAGGTAGGCCTATAGGGTTTGTGGAACCATCTCAAGGACCTCTGGGGGTCCATGTGGATCCCACTTTTAGAATCACTTCCATACAGTAGGGCCTGCTTCATTCCACCTCTCAATATCAATGTGATGATCATGTGACACATCCGAGATACAGAGATGCACAGCGACAACAATAATAACAACAATAGCTGCTATTGAATAGCAACTAAAATAACAGTTCACAGCCATAGTGTATGGTCCATGGAAACCCTCACTTCACAGTCAGCCAGTGACCCCCTGGCTGTAGGCGTACAGACTGGCGCGAATGATCCACGGAAGGTTGACATGCATTGATGGGACATGAATGCGTCAGATGGACAGGAGGAGAGCATAGAGGAGAGAGATGGAAGTTCCTTCCTGATTATTCCAGCACAGCCACACCTGTGATCTCACAGCAATGAAGTAAGTATCTGGTTCCCAGAAGTTTTCACCATCTCCCGCAACTAAGTAGTGACTCACAGAGGTTTTCCCAGGTATGGACCAGTTCAAACCAGCAACGGTATCCGACTGTAGGGAGGAGACTGCACAGCAGGATGGGAGTTCTGTGGGAGAGCCATTGTATGGCACTACAGGGGAGGATAGACGAAAGTTACAGTAAAGGAAGTGTCCCTCAGACCACCCACTCTGTAATATACATGACAGTGTCCAATAAAATGTAATGCTTGGAACACAGCATTTCAGCCCTTTGAGGTGCAAAGATTGGTACAGTGATTTGGATGTCTCATTGTCTCTATAGGTTCAAATGTAGTTCATGATGTACTCTATGTCATGATATCATTGCCTCTTTCTACCCTGCCAGTCTTCATTCAAGTCGAAATATTGTTTAAAACGTTAGGATGCAGCTAGTGTGAATGGTAGAAACACATCCGCACAAATTATTTCAGTCTTTTCCTTGCCCTTCCTCGTTTACTCCCCTTTGGGTGAGCTTCGTACACAGGCTCCAAGCATTTGCTGTGATGGACAGAACATGTCTGTGCATGAACATGATTGTGGGCAAATAGCACATAGCCTACTGAGAAATGGTCACTATAGATTCTGTTTCAAGTTCACTGGAGAGGGACACAATTGTTCATGATGAGGGGCCGGAATAGCCTATCTCACTATGGTCATGGAAAGCCTTTGCTCAACAACGGGAAACTGACTTCCCTGCCCCACCCTTTGCATCACCATAGTGTAAATGACGTGTTCTGCTGTTCATAACATAATATGACATAATTGCATTAGGGAAGTTAGTCTACGTAAACTGTTGTTCTATACACAGTTGGAATGCCCCCCCCCCCCCCCCCACCCATCCCGTTGTATGCCCAATGTTAAAGACCATTGAAGTGAATTTAAAGACGTCATCAAATTTACAGATGACCATGTGATTATGAAGATATTGTCTCACAGAGTCACAGCACATGTCATCTCTTAATACTCTTATGCCCTAAACATGTGGTGTTGTTGTTGTTAGTAGGAATAAACAGAAGCACCCGGATGGAAGTGAACTAAGAAACGGGAGGGGCCAAACAGAAGTTGACTGTTTCTACACAAAAAAGGAGGTGGTGCCCCAAGAGGTAAAAACAAAGCTCTAGGGGGGAAACTTTTTTACTTTATTTTTTACTGAATGGGTACCCAGATTGCAGCACATGTTGTGACTGGGTGTGCATCTGTTTTTAGTTTGAAATTCATAGTTGCTTTTATTAAAACAAGTGAAGAGAAATATATCATCTAGATGGATGGAGGTTTACAGTATTGAAATAAGTCAGATCGCCCCTGTTGTTTTAAAAGATCAAATACTTGCAACTGTGCTATCTTGTACCATCTTTGTCCTAGAATAGAAAATGAATGGCCTTATATTCCCCCCCCTTCGAAGGCTGCAGCCTGCAGGCGTAAACAAATAAATAACATTGGTAGTCACAGATAATTTCCATTATTACATTCTCATAAAGTCTTCTTGATATTTCTTGATAGACCTACATAGCTATAGCTAGAAGCACAAACAATGTGCGTTTCTGTTTCCTGCATTTTTAAAACCATGGAACAACCATTAATAATAATAATCTTTATTGTCCCGAAGGATATTCATCTTCACAGGTCTGTTCAACACCAACAACAAAAACAGCACATAGTACAGTAAAAACATAACACCAAGACAATACAAAAAAAGACATGAGTTCCCCACTGTGTACAGAACCATCCTATCGGTGGGGCAGTTTGTTTAATGCCGCGATGGCTGAGGGGACAAAACTCCTACTGAAACGAACCATTTTCCAGGGTAAGGTTCTGTATCTTTGTCCTGATGGCATGAGGTTGAAGAAGCGATACAGGGGATGATCAGTGTCACGTGATATTGAGAGTGCTAGCCGTGTGATGGCATTATTATTCATATCAGAAAGTGTTGGTGTGGGAGGTCCGATAATCTTGGAAGCAATACGGGTAATACTGAAAAGTTTGTTTCTGTTAGGCATGGGTAGTATGTTGTAAAAACATGCAGAACAGTACAACAGAACAGTTGTACAAGTCTTTGCTGAAAACGTGACTGGATAGATGTAATATGTTGATCTCTCTTGTGAAGACCAGGAAAATTGTCCTCCCATAGTCTATTTAAAAAAAATCTACTTCACTTGTGCACACACACACACACACACACACACACACACACACACACACACTCTCTCTCTCTTCCATATCCTCTGTCTCTATCCTATCTACCCACATGTTTTCATCTTCATTTCCCCACAGCACAGAAAAATACACACACTGATAGTTTCTCACAATGCTCTTAGGCCCTAAGCATCTAGATATTCTCTCTTGACTGGCCCTAAGACTTAGGGCCAGTCAAGAGAGAATTATGTTATGTTTCTCCTCCAGCAACACTAATTGGCGGAGCAATTGCAATTGGGGACTGCGCATTAGTCCGATATCCTGTTAGTTCCGACTAAGACAGGGCTATACTCAACTCCAGATGGCTCAGGGACCACTCTGTAAAATTCCAAAAGTCCACGGACACAAGCTAAAATGTCAAGCCTCATTAATCACAATGTTTTTGTTCATTGAGGTTTGGCCTTATAGATGCTGGAAATGTGGCTTTTTATTGTGTGTTTCCTTAATTTAGTAGTCTACTACTAGTCGTGTAGTCTCTGTTACAAAATAAATTTGTAAACGTTTCAAAAATAATACTGACATTTTTAGCTTGTGTCCGTGGACTTTTGGAATTTTACTGAGGGGCCCCTGAGCCATCTGGAGTTGAGTATAGAACAAATTATCACAGGTGAATAAATAAGTAAGTGGTTAATACTCGTACCGTACATTAAACAGGGCCGCATACGGCCCACGGGCCGGGGGTTGAGTAACACTGTAGCACTTGGCCAGTTAAGACTCAACCGTGAAGTCCACGACGCCTGCGGTTATAGTAAGGGTTTGGGATCAGAATAATGAGCGGCCTACCTAACACACACACACACACACACACACACACACACACACACACACACACACACACACACACACAGTGATACACACTCACACTTTCTCTCAGTCACACAGAAACAGAGAGCATTTGTGCGTCAGGGAAGTTGGGGCCTTCAGTCTGGGGAATGATTTCCTGTGCTGAGAGCATGTCCGGCCCAGTCCAGGAAGAGGCTCCATTTCCACTGTTTCAGTTTAAATAAGCCAACAGGGTGGAGTACATGCAGGCAAGTCTGGCACAATCAGACAAAATGTGTTCTTTTTCCTCAAATCAATGAAACACCAGAGATGGCGAGTTGGCTCATTTGCTGTTCACATAGTTTCCGGGGGAAATTTGAATGAGGAATATTTAGACCTTAGACCTACCTCAATCCTGTGGGAAGGGAAGCCATGCAGGACTTTACTTTGGATTTCTATTTCTACATGTAATCAAAATCACCATACAGTATGGAATCTACAATGCAGTGAGAGAGCGAGACACATCGTTTGTTTTTGATAAATGCATTCAGAAGAAACATATATTCCCAGTATATAATTCATTTTACCCCTAAGTGTAAAAAGTTACACAAATCGATAATTACCCTAAAAGAGTATTTTTTTTAACACAGACTTTTGACTTTCCTTACTTTTACTGTGAATTTATAAGAGCCTCGCTCTCTCATCCTATGACACCTTCCCTCTTGAACCCATGCTCCTAAAATAAAGTGGACCGTAATAGCATCCAGCATTATTTCTCGCTTTTCCTTTCTTTTTACAATTACAGACCAGGAGAAGAAATGTTGCATGGATCTTCTCCATCCTCCACTGACAGCGGCTTCCCTCAGTGCAGCATATGTCAGCCAGATTAAGGCATCGCACTGCGGCGCCAGGGAGTGGTGGTGGTGAGTGCACCGAGTTAACCTCCCCTTTGAGCCATCACAGATGATCCTGTTCATCTGCCTCTGTCCCGATGGGAGCCCGGGGTGGCTCTGTATAGTTCTTGAGCAACACATGCAAGCATGGACATTCATTCTTGTGCACATGATGCCCATAAAGTACAGTAGATCCATGCAGATGTACTGCCAAATGCACATACTGTATACAGATACGGTATATGTGTCTCATCATATGTCTCATTTATATAAACCTGCACACATGTACAGAGAGACACACATAATATTATGCACACATGCAAGCACAATAGTATGCCATAGGCAATTCCAGTAACATGGTAAGTATATAGGACCCTTCTCCACCCTCCCTACTATAGCTGTAGTAAGCTCTACTGAAGCCCAGCCTCTGTGACACACATGCCTGTGTTCCTCATATCCCTACTGTATCTCTCCAATTATATTTAATGCAATGACGTTTCTTTATACTCCTCCAGCAAATTATCATGAATGAGGCCCGTTTTATCTGGCATATCTTTGGCGGAAACTGAGGCCATGTTATACACAAGTGATAGAATAACCCATGACCATGATGTTATAATGGGCTATATGTTAAGACGAGAGCCTGAGCATGAGTCATCTATATGAGAAGAGCGATGTAGCTGGCTTCTTCCAGATATGTCCATTGATCCAGTGAGCTAATTACAGTGGTTCCCAAACTGTGGTGCGTGAGCACCTTCTAGGGGGTGCGCGACATGAAAAGGCTAATGGTGGTGCTATGGTTTTATTTTAAATATATGAAAATAATATAAATAGGTGGCAAGTATATGCAGAATATAGCCTATGCTGCATATACTGTATAGGCCTGCCATATTCAGGTTAATATATGTGGATAAATAAATAGTAAATGTATGTCTCTATATAGCTTATGAAATTTATATTTCCATGTGCGTGTGTGTGTGTGTGTGTGTGTGTGTGTGTGTGTGTGGGGGGGGGGGGGGGGGGGGGGGGGGGATCTTTGGTACATTCGGAAGCCAGTGTAAAGTCATACCAAAATTTATGGCATAACAATTACGGTTTCTTTATACAGTATGTACATGGATATTACATACCACGTTTCTAAGAAGTTCTTCTTCATCACGAGTGTGTGTGTGAAAGGAAGACTACAGTATATGTGAATGTAAGACTACAGTATTATGCTTCCTTTCTCACAGAGGGTTGGAGATTGAAGCAGGCTTTATTGTGAGAGAAGAGGGACATACAGTAGAGAGAGTGGTGGGTGGGTGTGGGGGGTTGACACATTCTTCTGGCCTGGGTCACTTCACTTATCCTTCACTCATCATCAGTCATGTATTTTGTAGTCTGATGTGACTCAACGTGGATCTACCGATTCTATTCTGTCTTTTTTGCACATGACTCATTGTTGATTCTTATACTGATGCCCTCATCAGAGCATATCTATGTCTTATGAATAGATGTGGCTGGACACTTGATCCACATCACACTAATAAGACCCTTTCATGTAATGACAGCCAACATACTGTATAATGCACATGATGCACTGTATACTGGACTGTGCGCATTACTGTTGGACACGTACGGGGTATACTGTACATGAACAGTGACAACATCATCAAGGGTATTTTTGCATGTAGCCCAGTCACAATCATACTGTAACAACATCCTGAGTGCATAGTCCGCAGCTAACAGGTAACAAAGAGGTTGTGCAAAGCAACCTGAAAAATACAAAAAACTGTCAAAGCACAAAACCTTCATATTATTAAACTAATGGTGTTTTTGAGAAAGTGAGTGGAAACAATTCATTGTTTGGGAAGAAAATGAACAGGCAAAACAATTAATTAATCTCTAATGTTGAGACAGCATTTCCTGGGATGGTTTATTCTTTATTGCGTTGTAATGCTGTGTTGACACAGCTGTGTAAAACTTCACCACTGAAATAGAAAGTGTGTGTGTGTGTGTGTGTGTGTGTGTGTGTGTGTGTGTGTGTGTGACAGGAAGACTGCAGTATATGTGAATGTAATGCAGTTTATGCTTCCTTTCTCACAGAGAGTGTGTGTGTACGTGTACGTGCGCGTGCGTACGTATGTATATACGGTATGATTGTGCATGTGACTTGTGACCTGTGTTAGCTTATGTGCAACATCCAGCTTAGTGGGTGGATTTTTATGGAAAGGAAAGGCCTCTTTGTGCACTGTGGAGCCAAATATTTTAGTTATTTGCTGCAGCTGTGAAATCAAAACTCACAGTTATAAAATCCACATTTATGGTCAAAATATACCATACAATACCCAGAGATGCCTTATATCCATCAAGTGTCCCAAAGGGCTAATGGCAGGCATGACACAGAAATGTGCTGTATCATATTACATTATGGTCATCTATTCATTGAACACAATTAAGTAAGCGGTTAGCGGTAAGTGCATTAAAGGTTTCATGACATGCTGGTTTTACAAAACATTAAAAGTCTTTATCATGGTCCTTCAAATATGTATTAAAAGGTTTTAAGTGAAAAATACTCTCCAGTGAGTCATGGCAGGTTAAAATAATCCAGCCCATGACTAAGTGTAAAATGTCCACTTGAGTTAAGAAACAACATTAATGACATATCTATAGATCTGTAGACAACTAGATGGATGTTGTAGCTTGTAAGTGTAACGTGAATTTTGATTTTGAATGTTAATTTCCAATATTTATTTGTTTTGCAATTTTTTTTAGTACTACTTTCATAATTTGTGTTAAATGTTATGTTATGTATTTGTGTTATTTTTTTTTAATCTTTTGAGTTACCTATTCAATTTGTGTGTGCATGTAGGCCCTATACAAATGTAACCTAATAATAATAATAATAATTAGACCTATTTGATCCTGCAGGGGACATTTTCAGCTTCACCCAGCTTATTGCTGCCTCGGTACCCACAGGTTTTTATTTCCGTTTACATCGGGGTTGGGTGTCTTGCTCAGGGAAACCTCGTCACATTATTGCCGGGAATCGAACCTGGGACTTTCTATTTCTCAGGTAGAGAGGCTACCCATTCAGGCAGCAATGGCTGCCTCATTAATGGCATCCTTTGGTCAGATTTGGTCATAAAAATCTTATTTTTGTCATAAAATGGTCCTCTGTCTGCGGTCCCCCATACATCTCTTGCCTCACTCAATCTGGCACAGCCTTTTCCTTCTTCATTAATCTCTTCTTCTGCTTTGAGTTATATCCTATGAATGAGTATTGAGTTAACATCATTATGAATTAAGAATGAATAACATCATCCTGAGCCAAGTTTAATGTGCACCTTAAAGGTGATATCGCAAAAAATGTTTGCTCTGAAAAAACCCAGAATTAATTAACAGAGAAGCAAAGCCATTAGGCAGTATAAAGCTAACTATCTCTGACAGAAAATGCACAATAATTTTGTTTCACAAGATAGTATTACTCAAAGTGTTAATGAAACACAGCTCTGTCTACGCCTTTATTTAATTCCTATTTATATTATTATATATTATTCCTATTTATATGAAGCTCATTTGAATTGAAGAGAGAGAGAGAGAGAGAGAGAGAGAGAGAGAGAGAGAGAGAGAGAGACACACAGACAGACAGAGAGAGAGAATGGGGTAATGTCGGGTAATGTAATAATGGCAAGGACGTGCTGCTCTCTGGTGGTCAGTGAAATGCTCAAATATAAAGTGGTCAGGAGGTGCTGCACATCCCAAGTCTGCACACCGTTTTGAAAGCTTCTTCTTTCTTTTGCAAATGCTCAAATATAAAAGATATATCGACAATACCGTATTCTAGATTTAAAAAATCCCCCTATATATATGGGGATCTAGAATACGGTATTGTCGTGTCCACTAGGTGGCGATTTTGGACAATTCTGAAAATTCCACGGCGGAAATGACTTGCACGCTTCGGAGCTGCAGTTTCCGTCGTGCGAGGGCGTTTCAATCAAAAATCCCATTGCCAGGGGGGGCGTAGGCTGGGATTGGCTGCACGCACACACACACGTACGCGCGCGCGCGCGCACGCATGCACACACACACACACACACACACACACACACACACACACACACACACACACACACACACAACAAGCCTAGAGAGTGTGCAAAGTTGCTGATCCATAATCCATATATTAGTATATTTTATTATAATCTTGAAAATATTGCCTCCTCTTGGTGTCCCGTACATTCTTCGTATTTTATGTTATTATCATCATCACATTGTCATTTTAATTGCTCAGTTGCCTGACAACGAAGTACCCAATCATAACGCGACCATCCTCTCGGGCCATGGGAAGGAGGGCGTACTCTTTCAATCTGCTCCAGAGGTTTTTTTTTTGGGTGGTGGCTGCCTGTTTTACAAGTTTGGAATTCCAGTTCTACCAAGGTGTCGCTGACGGAGAGGGGCGACAGGAATATTTCACAACAGCGCGTTTTAAACACTTTTTGCATCCCTAATCCGAGGCCTTGACGCTTGCTGTCCCCTGTTTGTGAAAATTTGATTCACGCCAATAAAATAGTGGTTTTAGTTCAGCTAGGCTAACCGAGAAGGGCTTGTTGTAGCTGGCTTGCTAGCGAGAGGCGCGTCCAATGCAGGCCATCAAGTGTGTGGTGGTGGGGGACGGGTAAGTTCAACTGTTTGTGTGTGAAATGGTACTGCTAACTACTGCACTGGAACATTTTACATTCAATTTAATTGAGTACGCGACATTGGGTCATTGATTTTCTCAAATCTAGTTAACAACAATAGTTGTGTTGCGGCAAGCTAGTTAACATGCTAACGTTAACTATTGACAACTGTTGTGACTCCAGCTGGTCAGTCACAGCCGTAGAGTTATATGGTCACAGCATACTGCTAGATACTTAGCAAGCTAGCTTTCCGCATTCCTTGCGTTGGGAAGGGTCACATAAGTGTCATTTGACTAGCATTTTACAGACTCTCATACTTAACTAAAGACAGATGTTATCTCACATGTTTGCATCAGTGTAACTCGTTAATTCAGTATGCTGCTAAGTTTTTAGACATTCTACCACGAAATTCCTTTAGTCGCAATTGTTTTAAGTTGACAAATATCACCAACAATACTGACTCAAATGTCACTTTCATTTTCAGTTTAGAGACTCAAAACTGGACCTAGCAAATTCTTCACTAACATGTTGACTTCTCCTTACTATTCTAATTTACAATTTAGGCATTTAGCAGACTCTTAATCCAGAGCGATTTACAATAACAAGAACAACACATGGTAATACATCAAGCACATAAAAAATAGTCATCAATAATGTAAGCTTAGAACCTAACATCCGTCTAACAGTGGAATATCTATAATGAAACTATGTATACCAGTGCTATGTCTATTGTTTAAATTACACTATAGAGTGCTATGTCTACGTAAAATGCTGTCTAAATAGTATAAATTGAGCCTTTGCATAGGTTGAGGCCCGTCCTTCCCATCACTCCTCCTCAATGCCAAATCCCTTTAAAGTCAGCTATACCAGCCCTGATGAAAAAGGATACTATAGTCATTTAGTATTTTAAAACAAAATGCCAGATGCTGAAAATAATGAGGTTACAGTTATCAGCAAGCTTCTGTGCTTTATCATTTGTGTATTACAAATAACATGTATTTCCTCTCTCCCCCCAGAGCTGTTGGTAAAACATGCCTGCTCATCAGCTACACTACCAATGCGTTCCCTGGGGAGTACATCCCCACAGTGTAAGTAACACACACACAGACCCTTGCTGACTGAGAGCCCTCTTCTTGTGCTCAAGTGCGTTTGAACGCAAGTTGTCCACAGTTCTCTGAATGACTGATGTAAGGAATTAGTCAGCTTTTAGGCCTGGACTCACTAAGCCCTACTTGTCAGTTTGCAAATCATCTGTGTTGAACTTCTGTTATTCATCAGCTAGAATAAGAGATCGATAGGATTTTTAAACGTTCCGTTTTCCTTCCCTGTAGCTTCGACAACTACTCTGCCAATGTGATGGTGGATGGAAAACCAGTGAACCTGGGCTTATGGGATACAGCTGGACAGGAAGACTATGACAGGCTCAGACCACTGTCTTACCCACAGACGGTATTAACACACATACACAACAAAAGATCTACATGCATACACAAAACACAAATAATGGTGTCAGACAAATGCCTAGATAGAATCTATAGCATCCATTATCTCTCATAGACACAAACAAACACCCACTTTAATAATGGCTTCTACCACCAGACCACTGTTTTAACATTGAACCAAGCCAGCCAGACAATGCATGAACACCATTTTCTTGAGACTCCCTCTTTGGAATGTCACTTTTCGATTTGCACTCTGCATTGAACTGGAGTAATTCATGAGCCACAGTATATGATGGCTAAGGGACAGAGTCTATGGTGCACTCAGTGGAGAGTGGAGCCTTGTGTCCACAGCACCTATACAATGTCTAGAGGAAGTGAATGGGGACTCTGTTCGCTTTCTTTGTCTTCACAACACACTGAGCTCTGTGCTCTTAACCATCAGCCAGTGGCATACAGGGAAGTGAAAGGAATCAGTCCCCATTTAGCGACTAGGCTTGATTCGTTTCCACCAAATTGTTGGGAATGATTTTAGCTGTCATTTGCACTTGTGTGTGTGCAAACAAAGACTAAATGCTATTTGGTGATGAGCTTCTTCAATGCTATGACTTGAAAAATGTCATGAGTATATATGGGGGATGCAACTATTGATAATCTTGTGCTGTTTTTCCAACAAATTAATTCAGTTATTTTATACTTTATACTGTCTCACAGCGGTGTCATGCAAAAATAGTGGGTCTTGATAATAATCTAACCTCAATGCAAATTTGCTAGCTATTCACTTATTTCACAACAACTGAAAATTTGAATCTACAAGCTCACAAAGCATTGCGACATGTGTGCTGTCATTGTCTATTTATTTATTTATTTATTTTTTTTACATTTGAGTCTTTTTGCCTATGACATGCTCAAAACGTATCAATAAAATCTATTAGTTTGATTAATGGTTGCACCCCTAGAGTTTATCCAAAACATTGAATGATGTGCTCATGTCTTTTAACAAAGATTCACAGTCTTCTTCTGCCGTTACACCTTAAAATAACTGAGACCAATTTGTGGTTCTGCCTCCCGCAGGATGTGTTCCTGATCTGTTTCTCTCTAGTGAGTCCTGCCTCCTTTGAAAACGTCCGTGCCAAGGTGAGAATAGCTTTGCTTTTCATCTCATGTTCATATTCTGTGCATTTTGAAAAGGCATGCTTAGTTCTTGTGTTCTGGGTTAAAATTCACTTGGCTTTCCACGTCTTTTTGTTTTGTTTCAGTTCTGAGGTAGAGCCTTGAGACTTTAAATGTTGCATATTAAATTCTGCAAATGGGAGTACTGTATTGTGTGTGTGTGCAGATTTTATTTGTTTTGTTTCCTAATGTGTACCATGACACCATTTTCATGGGTTTATTTTTGTTGTAATCACTGTTTTTTTTATCACTTTTTAGTTCATAATAACATTTCAGAGAAAATATTCAGCAGTTTCCTCTGACTCTATACTATCCATAGGCTCTAACTCTATCCTCTTTCTTGTCTGTCCCCAGTGGTATCCTGAGGTGAGACACCACTGCCCCAACACGCCAATTATCCTGGTGGGCACCAAGCTGGACCTGAGGGACGATAAGGACACAATTGAAAAGCTCAGGGAGAAGAAGCTCTCCCCTATCACTTACCCCCAGGGCCTGGCCATGGCCAAAGAGATCGGTTCGTTCTATGACCAACTGCAATATTTCGATATTCTTTACTTTTTGGAAAATCATATTTTACTTCTTAATCTGTCATGTATTTGTTTGTAATTTATGTCATCTTGATTTATTTATTTCTATATATTGCAAATTGATAATTTCCATCCAGTTTGTCACCCTTTTATTGGACTGCTATCGCTTTACCTATATTTTTCAAATCAAAGTAAACTTATTACCATTTGTTCAACCCAATAGGAGCAGTGAAGTACCTGGAGTGCTCAGCCTTGACACAGCGCGGCCTTAAGACAGTTTTCGATGAAGCCATCAGGGCGGTCCTATGCCCGCCACCCGTAAAGAGAAAGAAGAGGAAGTGCTTGCTGCTGTAAAGTGGTAGGCAAATTTAACGGAGAGGAGAAAGTCCATGGCTTCAGTCTGAGCTCATCTATTCAGAGGAGGAAGGTTGACAGTGCGGTTACTTTGGGTCTCTAGTCAAGCCTCTAGTCTCTAATCCTTACTTCCCTAAATGCTCCTGATTGTCACGCTCTTGTAAACATTGTTTAGGTTTAAGCAACACTATAATGGATCTACCACTTCTAATAATTCAAGTGGAATTATAAAAGTTTTGCTTAACATCTATACAATTTCTTTCAGATCAACAAAGTGAATTAAGTAGGGCCTTGGGGAGGGCTAGTGTCTTAAGAGAAAGAGGGAAGATTTAGCAAAAGCATATGCATCCATATGCCATTTTGTTTCTCTCTGGTATTTTAATAGTACTACTTTATTATTTTTTTTATCATAAAATGACCCTAGAATTAACTCTCCTACTCTAAGAGAAAGAGGTCACCTTTGCCAACACACTAAGAAATTCCTGCTGCCTTCGTAAAAATGTTACTTTTTGTTTAGTTTCAATACTTTTTGAGAGGGTAGATTAAACTAAACGCTCTGCTTTCAATTCATTTCCCCCCATTTTTCTTGAGAGCCCATTTTGCTTTTGTTTACAAACTGTAGAGTTGAGGCGTTGCCAAAATTGCGGTTAACAGCCTTCGGTTTGTGGTCACTATGTACACTAAATGTATAAATGATATTGTTCCTTTGAGGGTTTTTTGTTTTGTTCAGATATGACCATCATTTTGTGATCTTGAAAGAATGGTTTTAATCTGAAGATTTTTTTTAACAAACTCTAATATGGCTCTAAACAAGTGTTGTAGTAGTAGCTGCTATGTCCTGTAATGATTATTCCAGCGGAAGAAAAAATCTAGAGCACAACTCATGCTTGTTGAAGTGCATTTTTGTCATCATCCAGTACAGTCAGAGCAATAGCTATACAGTAGTACACTAGATATTAAATGTGCAATGCCTATAATTTTATCTGTTAATCAGTGAAAAGCTTTGTAAACAAACTTGACTATCTCTGTGCCCATCCTGTCTCATTATGTTAAGGTGAAACACAGTATTTTACATTGAATGTCAGGTGTTGTATAGGTGCGCGGAAGTCTAATTGTGAAATTCCTATTCGGAGCAAAGTCAAAGACTTATCAACTTCCTGGTTTCTGTTTCTGTACATATGTTTAATTACCAGAGATGAATGGATGCTGCATCGTCAGCCAGAAATCTTTACACTCCATTGTTATGTTGTAATGTTAAATGTTGCTTGATCCCGCATTTTCCATTCCTGTAAAGATTTTATCAACAGGCATGCCATGTGTTTGGACAGCGGTTACCAGTGAATATGAGGGACTCACAAGTCACAATCATGTTGGAGAAAGTATGACACATGGAGAGGTTGAAATGTCACCGTCTGTCATTGGAACAGAAGAGTGTACAGTCATGGTGGCACGTCCCTTGTAACCACTGGTAACCACTAACATTCCACGGCAGGCTTGGTTGGTAGCTGTGGCCATGTTTTAAGTTTCATACAAAACTCCAGTTTGAAGAATTCTGGTGTTTGCTACCTGGGCATTTAGGCTTTTTGACCCAATATACCAAGTCTCTTATTGCGATCATGACAGTATGTAAATGTAACCATGCCATTTGTGACCACATCTATATGACTGTATTTCACTAAATCTATGAGCAAATGTATTATCATTCAGAGGTTGTAACTGACAACAATGTCTTTGTCTGTTCCAGCATACTGTACTTTGAAGCAGTAATATTCCCAAGTCCATGTTTTTTTTTAATAGTTTTGAAAAGAGCAGTGATCAAAGTGCATAGATGGTCTGAAGAACCATTGTAACTACTATATTTTAGCAGTGTTTTTTGACACAATGAAAAGTACACACTTGATTTATCTTCGCGCTAAATGTGGTTTTACTTTGACATAATATAGTAGTAATCTGCTGATGTTTTTTTAAAGCAAATAAATTCATTTAAAATTACTTATTGTTTGAGTATTATGGTCTCAAAATGTACATTCAAGGAAGTAATGTTTTATTTTCATTTCCACTATATGGTATTCGCTTCCTGTCATTTATTAGTCCTTTGGTCTTACTGAGACAACACGTAGTCCAGGAAGTGAGCCCAGTGTCCATGTCATCATGGACACTTGAAATACTAAAATATCTAAAAATACATTACCCACATAAAAACCCCAGGAAAGTGTTTCTTGTCTCCAAAACAATGCTGAAAATAAGATCTGGTTGCAAAAGGGGTGAAGTGTCCCTTTAAGGTGCCACTTAATGTGTCAGACTAAAGTAAAGTCTCCAACTCTCGAACGCTACTCGAGGCTGGGTTGGGCTAATATTTCGCAGGAATCAGCCGACCTTTGGAGTCGACACACTAACAACTTACTAGCACAGCGCTGTAAACAGCTCTGAAAGAATCTCACAGTGACGGTTCAGAACTTCAGAACGACACTCTGTGACAGTGTGCTGCGAGGCAGCCAGCCAGCCATGGCTAACTGTCCTGTTTTTATCGGGCAAGCTGAAGTTGAAAGGCTGTTGCACTACAAAGATCTCGTTCCTCGTCTGGAGGTAGCTTTGGGGACATTTTCCAAAAGAGACAGTGCATTAGTGATCCAGCCTGTACGCAGCACTGTTCCTTTACAGAAATACAATGGGTAAGTTATTCCAGTTTAAACTCGAAATTCTTAAGAGACAGACGCACGCAACATTGTTAGAGTATTGATTTAAATGCATTCGATTGAATGTTTGACAGATTTTTGGGGCTGATGCCTGCATACATGGAGCAGGAAGGAATCTTGTGCACAAAGATGGTGTGCTTTTACAATCGGCAAGTCGGGTCAACTTTGCCATCCACACAGTCAACTGTACTCGTGTTTGATGCAGAACATGGGGATGTAAAAGCTGTGAGTATGATGGATGAAATATTTTTTTATGGTGCTTGCTGCTTGCATGAATGATGAATTCTGATTCTGATGCACCAAAGAATGCATGCATAGCATATTATCTATATTTCTGTCTATAACAATGTTACAGTAATGTAGAATTCATGTTTCACCAACAAAGTGGAAAAAGCAGCACTCACTTTTTTAATCTGCTCTGAAGAAGGCTACCAAAACGCGTCTGCATTGTCAATAAAAGGAGAAATTTCATCTTTTATTTTGGAGTGCTGCTTTTTCCACTTTGTTGGTTTATTAGTTAATGCATACTGATACGTACTATATGTGCATATTATTTGGTCGTTAATAGGTATTTGCATAAAATGGTGCATTTATTTATTTTTTGCATTTTTCACCCCTGTGTCAATTATCTAATGTCTTTTTGGCCATGCACCCCCTAGCTGTTACCTCCCGACCTAGCTGATGCATAGCCATAGCCTATATTCTGCATTGCTTGCCATATATTGGCATAATATATTTAAAATAAAACCATAGCACCACTTTTCATGTTGCGCACCCCCTAGAAGGCGCTCGCACACCGCAAGGGGTGCATGCACGGTGCACCACAGTTTGGGAACCACTGATCTAATGTGATCCTGGGCTCGGCACACCCTCCGCCAACCTAGTCCCCATATATGGGGGACGGGGGGAGAGCAACGGACTTGAACTCATGCTTCCTTCATGCCAAGTTGCTCCTTTACACCTGACGGGGGAGTTTTCCTGGTTGGACGTAGCGCGTGGAAGGAACACGTTATTCCAACCAGTTCCTTTCCCCTCCATCTGGCACCCCGGCTGGCCAGGGGGATGCAGTTTAGAGACCAGGATTACTGCATGTTTTTTGTGAGGGTACCTACCCTAGGGGACACGGGGAGAACATGCAAACTCCACACAGAGCCAACCCCGCCTCTGGTATGGGCACTGATGACGCTGAGGAGGAGACACACCGCCAGCACCCACAGCGTCCCCAGCGGGAATCGAACCCAGGACCTTCTAGCTGTGAGGCGACAGCACTACCACCATGCCCCAAAATGGTGCATTTATATATAGCGCTTTTATCTAAAGCGCTTTACATATATTGTGCATTACATTCACCCATTCACACACACATTCACACACCGATGGCGGAGTAAACCATGCAAGACAGCCTATCTGCACATCAGGAGCAAGGTTCTTGCTCAAGGACACTTCGACGCCAACTCTCACCAATGCATAAATAGCACACTCATGAAATCTTACAGTATCTATCTATCCTCCTGCAGGTTATCAATGGAGAAGTTATCACTGCCATGAGGACAGCAGCAGTTTCGGCCATCTCTGCCAAAGTAAACTATACTAATAAACTACTGTTTATTAAACATACCCTCCCAGTATATGTGATGATAACAGCCGTACCGACTTTACCTCTGCACATGAGTAAAATTTGGAAATGTACCAATTTTTTGCAGTTACTGATGCCAGCTGGAGCTTCGGTGCTCACCATCCTAGGGGCAGGCTATCAGGCCATCAGCCACTACAAAGTCTTCACAGAGCTCTTTACTTTCAAAGAGGTATATGGTTACAGAAAGCACAGCTGAGGCACAAATATTGGGTGGATATACTGTACTACAGTGACTATTTGACAACTCCATAGGTGCGCATCTGGAACATAAGAAGGGAGAGTGCAGAGAGGTTTACGAGATCTGTCGGTGGACCTGTGACTGTGTGTGACACAGTGGAGGAGGCAGTTGGGGGAGCAGATGTCATAGTAACTGTAACCCGCGCCACTGACCCAGTCCTTTTTGGTCGGTGGGTCAAACCAGGAGCCCATGTGGCAGGTGAGACTCAATATGCATATGTCATGCATTCACAAAGATACACGTACGGCATGCATGTGCGCTTGCTTGTGTAACCAACTGGATTCGAGCCTGGGTCTTCTGTGCAGGAAATCAAACATCTACCGCTCATCCAAAGGGGAATCTCCCTTGGAAAAGGGAGATGTTTGACTTCCGGTCTTCAGGTACCTTGCACAGAAATGCACACCATTGCTGGGTTCCATGGCTGAATCATCCTATTCCCTTCACCCCCCTCCCCCCCATGTGACTGGACAGCTGTGGGAGCCTGCAGTCCAGGCTGGCGGGAACTGGACGATGAGTTGATGATGGGAGCGGTGGTGTACGTGGACAGTAAGGAGGGTGCGGTAGCTGAGTCTGGAGATGTCATCCTATCTGGGGTGAGTATTGTTTTTATGTTTTGTTATTCAAATGTAATGAATGAAAACGAATTCAGAGAATCACCATCTAAAAAAGCTGTGTCAGTCAGTGTTATATTATTTTTTATGTCAAACTAAAAATGATAATATAACAAAATATAACTTATATGTGTGTGTATGTGGTTGTTTTTATGACGATTTTAATGAAAGAGAAGAAAGTGTACAATTTTTTTAATTAAATTAAAAGTGTGACGTGCATTAAAGGGATAGTTCAGATTTTAAAAACTTAAGCTGTATGAAATACTTGCCATTAATATAGTGGTTGCAACTGTATTCATTGATTGTCCGAGTACCGTGGTGGGTGTTCTGCTCTGGTTTTTATGTTTTGTTATTCAAATGTAATGAATGAAAACTGAAAACGAATTCAGAGAATCACCATCTAAAAAAGCTGTGTCAGTCAGTGTTATTAGTTATATTATTTTTTATGTCAGACTAAAACAAATTAAATTAAAAGTGTGACGTGCATTAAAGGGATAGTTCAGATTTTTAAAACTTAAGCTGTATGAAATACTTGCCATTAATATAGTGGTTGCAACTGCACTGGTTGCTACCGTGGTGGGTGTTCTGCTCTGGTTTTGGTGAAATATTAAGTAGTTCCGGTCATTTTGTGGGGGGCACAGGGGGATATGCATTGACAGTAAATTAATCCACAAAACTAACGTAATTTGTATTGTTGACCTATTTGTAAAATATTAGTGCAACTTTCGTTCATTTTTTACCCCTCTATCACACGGAACTATCTTTTTTGTGTCCATATCACTACGCCCAAAGGGCCCAGTGCCCCCACAAAATGACCGGAACTATTTAATATGGGGACCGCATGTAATTCTGACGGAGCATTAGTCCAAGTATTTCATACAGTTTAAGTTAAAAAAATCGGAACTATCCCTTTAAGAGATAAGATTTTGTTAAGAGTGTGTGTGTGTGTGTGTGTGTGTGTGTGTGTGTGTGTGTGTGTGTGTGTGTGCGCGCACACACGTTTTATAGGCTGAGGTGTTTGCAGAGCTTGGAGAGGTTCTTAATGGAGCCAGACCTGCCCACAGAGAGAAGACAACTGTATTCAAATCCCTTGGTGAGACAATTATTGTACTCCACCCCTGTGGCTTGTCCTTCCAATTACACCTTCCCATGTACAGTTAATTCACATGTATAAGTGTAATTACTTTCATAGTATTCTAGACTTAAAACATACACCTCAGGTTTTTGTTTGCTTAACCATATGGACTCTAGCGTCCCAAGTCTTTGCCAAGACTCTAGGGCCTAGAGATCTGCTATTTTCACTGAATCTTTGCCTAGAGTCTAGGCAAAGATTCAGTGAAAATAGCAGATCCGCGCAATGCGCATTGTGAGTTTATGTATTATCGATTTTCAGCAGTGATTTTGCGTAGAGGGAAAAAGGAGGGGTCCAAGTACAGACCCCTGGGTAAGGAAGTATAGGGTTTGGGATCTGCACGTAATTCAGACAGAGCATTAGTCCGACATGCGGGAACAACGGTCTGACTACTGCTTGAACATGCAGTCTAAATCAGATTGTCTCTTCTTTCTTATTTTCTTGTACAAAAGGGATGGCAGTGGAGGATGCAGTGTCAGCAAAGCTGGTGTTGGACCAATGGGAGAACAAACCCAAACTTTGAGTCAGCCATCATCATTGAGTGACTTTGAGTATTTGCAGGTAGTTGTATTACGGAATATAAATTAGATTGAAATGGTTCCTTTGTTTCTCTCGCCTTTGAGAGTTCATTAATGTTGAAAAATATAGAGTCTGTTGATGCTATCCATCAAATATTTTAATCATATTTTGTACCAGGCTACCAGCCTTCAAGTGTTGTTTCACTGCTGTCAGCAGTTCATTATAAACTTGTCTAGGGTTACATTCCTCCTGGCCAGGTTTAGTTATTGTACACCTAAGTAAAGAATGTGATTGAGAAGTACTTCATTATGTATTTAAAGTTATTTAGATCAAAGCTGAGATTCTTCATTGGGGCCAAAATTACAGTAGAACAAGTATTCCCCCTTGTGGTGACAACTGGAAGGCTTTCATTGCACTTATTCATGAAATTGTGTAGAGTAGACCAATTTTCACCAAATTAATATGCCCATTGGTTTATAAATGTTATTTACATTGATGTGGATTTTTTTTCTGGTCTGCCATTTGTATAATTGTTTCTACAGTATAGCTGCCAATTCTCATTGTCCATGTATTTGACACAGATTTAACAGCGTGTCTGAAGCCTGTCCTGGACGGCGTATCCGGACGTAAAAACAAATCAGGTTAAGTGTTAATATAGCGGTTTTCTTCTCTCTTGCGACATCCCATGCATAAAGTGAGTGGCAATCAGATAGGACTTTGTATTGGCTGTCAACACCAGAAAAGTCCCCGGCACTCACTTTCCCACAACTTCTGGGTATGACGCATACCCTCTATACCAGCTTTTCTAAACTTTTTATGGCCATGCAACCCTTATCTCCTGACCTAGCTGGCAGTGTGGCACACCCCCCAAAGCCCTACCTTATATTTGTAAAATTATACATTATATAGAAAATGTGTGCGCGCACGGAGACAGCTGCTCACAGTGCAGTGTACATCTTAGTGTTTTACCAGATTTTGCCATTTGTGTTAAATAAAACCACCATTACCCTTTTATCACTGGAGTGTTTTTACTTCTCACTTTAAAATTCAAGAGTTAAGAAAACAAAAGCGCCACATTTTAAGTGACAAGACAAATGTAACAAAAACAAAATGTTTATTCACAGAACAGCAGTACATAATTTGAAAACAGATAAAGTGACCACTGTCTATGTCTTGAAGTAAAAAACAAAGGAATATATTCCGTTTTAATTGTCCCTTTCAAAGAGACAATTTCAGTGTGCAAGGCAATTACACAAGCAGTCTTTCAATGGACATTTGCACAGCCTGAATCTGAGGCTTGAGCTGTGAGCCCTCCTTAATGGTGACTGAAGTAGCGATCACAGGCCGCGACACCCCACAAGCACGACCCAGGGCTTGCTTGGAGCGGACAAACACATAGGGGACGTTCTTGTCCTCGCAGAGCAGTGGCAAGTGGAGAATGATCTCCAGGGGTTCTGCATCAGCAGCCATCACAATGAACTCAGAGATGCCTCTGTTCAGGGTTTTAGTGGCTGTGGAACACAGGACAACAGCATGGTTAGGATATCGTGTGAAGTGTAATACTGTACACTAGGTCTGCAACCATCCATTATTTTCTTAACCAGTATTCTATTAATCCATAACTTTTGAGTACTCTTTGGGTGTTATATAGCCTTGCAAACCCAGGCGTTTTTATTTCCAGGGAGAAAACCTCAAATATGACAACACAAAACATTAAATGCCATTGACAATGAAGGGATCATTTGTCATATGTAGACGAGCAAATCTGCGAACCAATCACATAAATGTAATTGTTAATGAGATGATGCATGTATAATAAGAGCGCCCCTCATTTCACACGGGTGTGATTTTTTTAAATATATAAATCCACAAATTGATTAACCACTTTGTCACAACCACATCAAGTGAAAATATTTTTACAAGCTCACAACACCAGATAAACTACTGCCCCCAGCCCCTACAAACACTGTCATGTCATAAATGGCTTGAAATAATAGCAAAAATTAAATGTAGGCCTATTTCAGATAGGCTAGCACCACATGGCAATTTTAACACCAGCCATTTCGTTTGTTTAAATGTTTTAATCTAGCCACGCTATGTAAATAGAAAGAATGCACTGCCACTTCGTTTTTTAAGAGATTAAAAAGTTGCTCACCTTCATTGGCTCCCTTCCTCAACTGTTTATAGTTGGACGCCTGCTGCACGAGGTCCAGGATGGTCTTCGACAGTGTAGCGTCGGCCAGCGGGTAGGCCTTGGGATTCACGTCAGCGTCAGTCTGAAAGTTTACACAAAAGTCATCTTACTTTTACAAATGGAGTCATCTGGCTGTGTCTACTACAACACACACGTTAGAACACCCCCTCCCTGAAATTGAAAGTGATAAAAGTACTTTAAATATGCCTAGGTGCTTTGCTACCATTAGCCGGTTCCATGGGTTAGCTTTGTTAGCTCCTACGTGAACTCACCATGGTGGCTTCGGTGTTCAAGATGTTCTGTCCTCTCGGCGAAATGCTTCACGGAGGACTAATTGAGATCACTGGAGAGAGAGAAACTACCACAAGCTGGAATTGTAGGAATGTTGAGAGAAACGCCAACAAATGAATGTAATAAACTGTTGTAGATCTTTTTTTTACGAGTTCTAAACTAGAGCAGCACGTAGGTAAGATGCAAGTCAACTGTGGAGTCGCGTGTGTGAAACGTTCTGAGAACACATGCGCACTCACTGCGCTTACAGGCTTCTAAGTTCTTATTCGGTTTGCTCCCCAGGCTCTGTGTGAAGCTCTCTACCGCTCCCTGCTGTACCGGAATTTATGTGTGTGTGTGTGCGTGTGTATCATATATATATATATATATATATATATATATATATATATATATATATATATATAATTATTATTATTATTATTATATATTGTTATTATTATTGCATATACACACGTGTGTGTGTTGTTAAAATGTCATGCTATACGTCGTATAGTGGGTCTTCAACTCTTTAGCTGAGAGACAAGCAAGTAGGGACGGAAGGGACCACTACATATAACCCATTGTATGTATACATTTTCTTTCCCCCCCATGCAACTTAATTATCTTTGCTAATAATATGTTGTATTCATGTTCATGTGTATTGGGGGGTCCTTACTCCTTTGACAAATATTTGGGGGCTACACTCAGATCATCTCCTTGAGTTGTGCTTGAAATGTGGGCATACTCTGTAATTCTGCAAACTGTCAGTCAATCAATCAATCAATCAATCAATCAATCAATCAATCAATCAATCAATCAATCAATGATCAATCCTATATGGGTCCCGGTGTGTTCCTTTTAGAAGTGGGAGGATGCCGCTCCCCCCACCCCCACTACACCCCGGACCCCCTGTTGAAGACCATGCTTAGGACCTAGTTCTAAAGTTTAGGTGGTTCCAAAAAAGTTTGACGACCACTGGAACTACAGTACACGTCCACGACCATTTTTCTTCTCGTCGCAAAGGGGCGCGCACGTTCGTCAAACCCGCCACTAAAGCCAACGAGGAAGACCTCAACGTGCTTGGAATGCTGGGTAGGACGTTCAGGTCAGCCATATTGTTTTATCGTCCTGTCTGAAGGAGAGAGGGGATATGAAGGGGATTCGGGGAATAAGTCAACTATCGGTAAGGAATAAACATTATATTAACACAAAGGAACAGTTCAGTCTAACCAACGCCTGTTGTTCGAAACTCCATTTTCGTCATTTTTTAAACGGTTGATTTGAACGTTTCCCCAACATGCTCTAATGTCATACGAATCCTAGTATAATTCTAGACGTCACACACCTTGTCCTCAAGGGTTCACTCAGTCAAATCTAATATTAACTTAACGCAAGGTAGAAAAATAAGGAATATTTCTCCAGCTTGGTGGTACATTGATTTGATCATTCTTAAACCGGCCCCAACAGTACACAACCCAAGTTCCGTGATGTCATATTTTACCAGAAGGCTTGTTGACTGTCAAAGCTCCTCGTCGATCGTCACACAGTCACGTCAGTGTCAAGTTCAGCATTGTAAAGATTACAGGTTACATGTGAAGTAAAGTATTAAGTGTTTAATCAGACCCCCCCCCCTCCATCTTGGCTCGACATTAAAAAAAAATCTTTCAGTTAATTCAGTTACTACTATGATGTTCCACCTATTAGTGCTGCAAGATAAATCGGAAAATAAAGATTGCGACCTAGATTCAGACACCTATGCGATCTCATTCAAAATTTGAGCAACAATCGTGCAGCACTAGTTGGCTGTATTCATTTTAGTTACATTTATCTTTTTGTTACAAGAGAGAGACTTTTAGAGAGGTCAAGCACTTTGATTTTGTCTGTTTAAAGCCACAGTAGTTTGCTCCAGAGTCCAGATGCCACATTTTGAATGTTGTAATGTTCAGCAACTACAGGTTAAAGACAATTAATATTTATGAGAAATATGAAATATGAGAACCGTGTGTGAATCGTGATCTCAATTCCTGTGGAGGAAAATCGAGATTCACATTTGAGCAAGAATTGTGCAGCACTACCACCTATCTATCTTATGTTTTCTTTCAGACGAGGCTTTACGCGGCACAGGCTGCCCGTAAGGTTGAGTTCACGGGGGCCGCCGACCATGTAAAGTTTGAGCTGCAGGAAGCGCAGGTCAGTGGGTGTTGACTTCTCTCTCTTCTCCACAGAGACGCTGCTATGCGGCTACCAGAAAAGGCCAGTCCCTTGTCCAGCCCCTAGCTGGCCTCAAACTCTCCCAAGGAGCTGCCAACTCCTGCCAGGATGTCCATGTATGTGTGGGGAATAGTGGAGAAGGGCTGGGCCGGGAGAAGGGATGTTGGGTTTGGTTGTGTGGTTGTGTCTGGCCTGAGAATAAGGATGCTGTTTTTGCAGCCTTATTCAAAAACATGACTACCGGTATGTGTGTTGGACTGGGATGTTTTTAGTCTTGATGTTTTGGCCATTCATTTAACAATTTTCATATACAGCAGGTTGTATCTGTAGAGTGAAGTTACATTCCTAGATCCCTATGATGCTACTATTAACTGGTTGAGAGATAAAGTGCCGTGACTGTCGCAGTGATCATGCAATGTAGTAGAGAAGTTGTAGGAAAAGTTGTTCATTAAATTGACATGCTTTCTCTCTAGGTGACCAAACTGCCAAGTGGGCTGGTGATCGCTTCTTTGGAGAACTATTCCCCTGCCTCCAAGATTGGGGTGTTTGTCAGGGCCGGCTGTCGATATGAGACCCCTGAAAATGTGGGCGTTGCTCACCTCCTGCGATTGGCTGCCAGCCTGGTACGATTCTATAAAATAAAATATACACCTCTAAAATCAAATATCTTATTAATTAACAAACGGGTCTTCAGCAATCTTTCTTTTCGTAGTCTGAACTGAAAGTTTTCTGTTTGAAAGTTGAATGCAAGTTGTATCCGAGTTGCCTATGACCAATGACCAATGTTGGCACTTTACCCCACCCCAAAGACAACCAAAGGGGCTTCAGCCTTAAGAATCTGTCGTGGCGTGGAGGCAGTGGGAGGCAGCATGAGGTTAGTATTTCTATTCAGCTCAACCTATATGGTCTTAGTCTAGTTGTCACCTTGAACACGTGTACAACAAAACAAACTCACTGGTTCACGGTGTAGAATAAATGCAAGTAAATTAGTTCTGAAGAATATAAAATGGTGACTGTCGTCTGTCTGTTTAAGCACAAACCTGTTCGTGTAGTTCATGTGTGCGTATACAACACAAATATAATGCTTAAGCTTAACATGTGTTTTCACCCTGCAGTGTGACAGCAACCAGAGAGAACATGGTCTACTCTGTAGACTGTTTGAGGGATGACATGTGAGTCCAGGGATAATTACTTTTCTTTCTGACTAGTATTACACATACAACTTGTTTGTTACTTTTGATTCGAAAACGATAACCAGGCATTTTCTCTTTTCAAAAGCTCCATAGGAGACAAGCCAGTCTCATAGTGGACAACATTTTCTCCTCTGCTCACCTTCCCATTTATTAATGTATCTTTAGTTTTCTTAGTTATTTCTATTTTTCCTGTAAGTTAGTATGTTGCAAAGTAAACTCTTCCTTCCTTACAGTGATACAGTGATGGAGTACCTCATCAATGTGACCACAGCACCAGAGTTCAGGTCATGGGAAGTGTCAGATCTCACCCCCAGGGTGAAGATGGACAAGGCCCTGGCTGCTCAGAGCCCACAGAATGGTCTGTGCTAATTAATTCTCCAGCATTCATTTTCCTGACAATTATTTTAAAAGTCAAATTCTGTAAAAGGCTTAAGTCATTATTGGTTCATTTATGATTTATTCTTTATTTTAAAGCTGCTATAAGCAATAATATGTCAAAAAATTGTATTCAGACAGCTAGCAATGGGCAGAACGCTCCCAAAATTATTTGAGTCTCTGTGACGCATCTAGGGGCCGCAATGTGCATTCAAAGATGTTCCTAGAAGCTTTGTCATTGGTGGAAAAAAACCTGGTCGCAATGACTAACCAATCAGGAAGTAGACCGACAAATTGACCAATGTCAAAGCTTCAAGCTTCTTTGAATGCAGATTGTGACCCCTAGATGTGCCACAGAGACTGCATTTTTGGAGGAGTTCTACCCATTGCTGGCTGTCTGAATACCAAAAAGAAAAAGGTCATTAACATTTTGCTAAGGTTATTGCTTATAGCAGCTTTAGTACATGCTTGTAAAATCAAAACACTATACTTCATATTCTTATGTTTCTCCTCCAGCTGTGATCGAAAGTCTGCATGCAGCTGCCTACAAGAACGCACTCTCTAACTCCCTGTATTGTCCAGACCACATGGTCGGCAACATCCATTCTGAGCAGGTAAGACACCTCACTGTAGATCTTCACCTCTGCATAAATATCTACATTGTCAATAGTACTTCATTATGTTTTTCTATCATTGTGATGCCTACATTGTAATGTCTGCATTCTTCCCCAGATGCACCAATATGTCCAGGACAATTTCACAAGTGCGAGAATGGCTCTCGTTGGACTTGGTAAGGGGTTGTTACTACCAGTATCTGACACTGTTGGAAGTAATACTTAGCTTGAATAGCAATGACTTCTGAAATAAGCCAAACAATGACCTCCTAAACCTGTGGTGGATGGTTGATGACAGAATCATCTTACTTACCAAGTGAAGTAGCGCTGCTGGAATTTGTCTCTCTGACAGTTACACAAAGATATGTGGATGATCACGTTATGACAACTGTTACAGTGGTATGACGCTGATTGTTGAAGTGTACAACAATGCAACAGAGTCAAACGGACGAACAAAGAAAAAAAAATATATATGAAACTAAGGTAGCTCGTTACTGTTATATGAAATCGGTATGTAGTTAATTATACATTGAAAGTTCCCGGGATTCCTTCAAAATAGGAGCTCTGGGGTGCCCGGTGAAGACATGGCCGCTTTTACTCTGAACATGAATGAAGAAGAGTGAAGTGTATGGTTAGAGTCCCACTCAAAAATAAAAAAAAATATTATTCTCTCGCCTGATATCATTGAAGATGCACTAGGTCAGGACGTGTACGCACGTCATTGCAACCTGTCGGTTGGTTTCCGTAGGACGTGTGGACACGTCGGATGGACGGAACATGTTAACGGTGGTAATAAATTAATAAATGTTTTGTTTTTCCATCCAGGTGTGGACCATGCTGTGCTGAGGCAGGTGGGGGAGCAGTTCCTCAACATCCGCAGTGGGCTTGGAACCACAGGAGCTATGTCCCAGTACCGTGGAGGTGAGAACAGTGATGCCACACACAGACCACATGTTTTAGATTACCAGCATCAAACCAGAAGGAGTGGTGAAAAGTTGCGAATATGTTAGCTTTTAATCACATCTAAAAAATGCTAGGTAAAGGCGACGCAAAGGAGGAGCACATGTTAGGCATGTACCATAGAAACACAGTTGATGCATTTCTAGCAACGTGTGTCTGTGTGATTGTCCCCTGAGAGGTGAAAAAACAGATGTAAAATATATTCCGGTTGGAATTTAACACCGCCAACATACAAACATGTTAGTGTCATATTGTGTCAGATTTGTATATTACATACATACACTGGCTAGCTAGAGTGTCACTGTCACTGTCACTTTCTTTTCCTCTGTCTCTCCATCTCTCTCACTCTCTCTCAATTAAAAGGGCCTTTATTATACCAAAGCAAAGGCACCTATGTGGTCCTGCAGTGCAGATGATAGTGACAAGCTAGTCGGACTATATTCAAGGTTCCAATAATGCTACTAATGGCACTTGATATCACATGGGATTGGGCAGAGCCCGGCAGACCACGTCGGAAACGTGAACCTCTATAGAAGCCTCCTGTGGGTCAGGATCAGGGAGAGAAGAATGAAGCTGGCAAGGTACTGTCAGGCAAAAGGAATGGCTGGGGAGCAAACTAACAGGGAGGCCACCCAAGGCACTGCTATGATGTGAAAGAGGTGCACCACCTACATAGACACATTGTGACAGCGGAGCTAGTGACACTGCAGACTGCAGAGCTCAAGACCCTGCTGCTATACGGACAGGAGGGATGGAGAGCAGCTATCCAAGTTTCTATTTGCTAGTCTGCATTCGTGCATCGCATCATCATATCGCCAAAGCAAGTGTGAAAGAAGACAATCGAAGCTATGTATGTACAATTAATAAAGAATAAAGGAATACTGTAAACAGAGTCAGTCAAAATTACCAAAACTAGTTTACGAAACCACAAAGAAATTTGCAATTCAAGATTGTGCAAATGTTCTCACAAATCTTTCTGCTGTGTTTCCACATTGTTGTACTTCACCCAGCGGATATGAGTTTTTTTGTCATCTTATCTACTATGGGAAGTATTTTTCTCATGTCATGGTATAGTTGGCAGGTGGTTAAAGTGTAAATCAGACAGTTTCCACCATGATTTGTGTTCCGTGGATGCAAAGTCTGTCTTCCTTTGGTTTACCGATTGCAGCCTTTCTTTGACAGACTGAGTCTGTAGTGTAGGCATGGTCAAGGCTTTCCTTAGTTTCGGATCAGTTAGTACTAGGGTATTCTGCCACTGTTTTTATGGCCAAATAGCATTCCAGATTGCTCTGGTTTTGGGTTAATACTACAATATGTTATCTTTCTTTTTGTTTTGTTATAATTTGGTTTAGTCCAGTTGGATTTCTGTCTGGTCACTCTGCTTGTGTTTGTCTGGCCTAGGGGCATCTCTGTAGAGTTTCTCTGTAGGTGAGGGTTGTTATGGAGTCTCACTCTAGGGTCGCCCTGTTTAGACTAGAGGCAAATTCCATTCCTTTCTCAAATCTGATCTTTAGGCTTGACTGTTATTTGGAAGTAATCAGATAGGATCTGTGTGTTCGGACTTCAGAGCCACATTGCGCAGCCTACCTGCTTTGGTTATAATGTACAGTAGGCGCTAGTTGCTTGCTAACAGACCAGCAACAACAATGTAAGACACAAACCAAGATACAAACATGCATTAAAATGGTGGGAAATGGACTAAATAAATTCTTGCACTATATGATGACGTCAGTGCCAGTGGCGCTTGTGTGTGTTTACTTACTTACTCTGTCTCAACTATTTCCTCCCTCGTGTCTCTGTAGGTGAGTTGCGTCAGCAGAACTCCAACAGTCTGGTCCACTGTGCACTGGTGAGCCAGTCGGCGATAATAGGGTCCCCGGAGGCCCTGGCCTTCAGCGTGCTGCAGCACATCTTGGGGGCAGGCCCACACATCAAGAGGGGCTCCAACACCACTAGCAAACTCACCCAGGGCGTCTCCAAGGCAACCAGTGACCCGTTTGACGTGAGTGGCCTGCAGTTGGGGATTTTCATACGTTACCCTCCGTTGAATTTGACACATAACTAAATGTCACAGCCATGGGTTGGACTTGGAGGGAAAATGGAGTTGAGTCTATTTTCACAAAGACTTGTTGACTTATTTTATTTACTTACTACTAGGGCATACATTTTTGATAACCGTATTAGTTCTGCAGGGGAAATTCAGTTTTCAGCTTCACCCAGCTGAGATGGATGAGAATCTATATTAACTTTGGTAGTGGATACCTATGTGGTTGAATTTAAGTTTAGACATTCTGACATGTTATCTTAAGGCATTCATGGGCACCTGGTGGCCCTGGGCCCCCACCTTCACTTAATGTGGCCCGCAGGTTATTATCGGAATACTGTATTGGCTGGTGGTTCAGGCGCATGCCACATATAGGCCTTGGCCTGACAGCGCGTCGCGTGTTCGAGTCCTGTTCATGACGACCTTTGCTGCATGTTTCTCCCTCTTTCCTGTCATTCTTCACTTGATACTATCAATAAAGGCAGAAAAGCCTAAAACTATTCCAAACATGCAAACATGACCCGCTTTAGCTACTAATTTACAGTCTAAATTAGTAGCTTAATGAGTAGTATTAAAATGTATTTTTTATGTCCAATGTATTTGTATTTAGTTCATAAAGTTAAACATAACTATAACTAGATACATTTGAAATTAAATAAAAAGGCTACTTTTCAGGATTGCAATTCAAAATTAGCAAAAGAATAATTCAGGATTCCATTTCAAATTATCAAAAATAAGCTCAAAACACGTCGCAGTATGGCACGCTTTGAGCTTGTAGATCGGATAGAATACGTATGCATGGACATTATGTATGAGCAATTGAGCACAAAAAACATAATATAAAACAAGGATAGACGAGATAAACAAATAAAAATAAATCAAATTAAATTAGTTTACACGACCAAACGCGCATCATCATCAACCGTATCATATACTAAGACAGTAATTGCCCACCCCTGTCTTAAGGTAACCCTATGGTTTTCTCATTTCTTCTCTATTGTTGTGTGCAGGTCTCTGCTTTCAATGCAAGCTACTCTGACTCTGGTCTGTTTGGAGTCTACACAATCTGCCAATCTGCTGCAGCCGGTGATGTGAGTATTCCACTATTCTAAGTCTAGGCCGGCTCCATTGATGTGTATATTAATTACAATCAAACGGAAATTTAGTTCCCTACATAGCCTTCTCACCCACACAGACAGGTAGCTTCTGCAATATGATTTCACTAGCTTGCACTCATATGCTGGAAGGGCAAGCTCCACCCCTGCCTGGTATCCTGATCTAAATGAGTACCTGATAAGATGGTTGGAATAATAACCTACAGGACTGGAGGTGAGAATAACCATTGCTAAATGCTGACTGACCTGTCCATGCTCTCCTGTTTCTCCAGGTGATCAAAGCTGCTGTGGCCCAGGTGAAAGCTGTTGCTGATGGTGCAGTCACTGCTGCTGACCTCACCCAGGCCAAGTATGAAACTCTACTTAATAAAACACATTTATTTACTGTTGCAGTGATGTAAATAGGTTTTCAATGTAATGGGTCCCGGGATCCAGGGGTGGTCTTTTAGATGAGTCCCAGAGACATTTTATGAGTCCTACTTCAACAACGTTAGCAGTACAGTACTGAGTACAGTATTACATCCCAGGATCCCCGGAGGGTGACATGATTGCATAATTTCTCAATTTAGTGAGTCTAAGGACGCTGTACTGTGTGTGGTTTACAGTACACAACATTGCTGATTTGTGTGATACGTCATTTGTTGGATGTTTTGGTTCCAAAATATATTTTCTAGTTTTATATTCTGCCATTTCTTTGCATTCGTTGGTGATATCATTTCACTAAATTTAAATCTCAATTTTGCATTTATTGTTTCTTCTTAACTATGGAACAACCTTTTCCTTGATGTGAAATTATCTGTCAACAATTATCATCTTTAAACATATTCAAACCCATGTATCTCCCACCACTTGTGAAATCTGAATTTTTATATTGTTTGAATCTTTACTGTTATGTGTTTGCTATTTTCCTTTTGTGCCCCATTATGGAGCACTTTGGAAAGGTGCTATGTAAATGAAGGTTTATTAGGCGTCTGAGCAGATGTTTTTTATGTGTGTTGGTGCAGGAACAAGTTAAAGGCCCACTATCTGATGTCTCTGGAGTCCTCTGAAGGATTGATAGATGCTATGGGCTCCCAGGCCCTGTCTGGAGGAGTCTACCTCACTCCTGACACAGTCACTAAGAACATCGACAATGTCTCTCTCACTGATGTTGCTAATGTAAGCTTTCACTCCTCTCGCTGCTTGTGGTTGCTTCAGTTTAGTTGAGTTTAATAGAAAAGTAACTAACTACCTAAGTAACTAGTAAAACCCAATCAAGGATTTGATACAATAAAGTTACAGAACTTTCCTTCAATGTGGCTGTCGTAAAACACAAGTGGCAGTCATGTACAAATACAATAACTAATCAAATATTTCAAGAAATATTAGAGAATATTTCAAGACTACTTATTTCATAGTCTTTCAATAAGCCAGCCGATTAGAGAGACGTCAAACCGTCATCAGGTGCACAATGTATTGAGAAGTGGTAAAGGACCACCCCAACATAAAACACAAAAAGTGACAGACATGAATTGACCACTCATGCAGATCCTTAGACTAACCAACCACAGATTTCAGTCTCAGCGCAGGCAATCATAGGCTTCCCTGGACTTTGTACTGGACATGCATGGTGGCACTTTGTGGTTATCATTATGATACAAGAAAGGTTATACATAAGTGAGTATGATTTCATGCCGTGTAATCGCATGGTAAATATTAAAATGTTGTAGTTTTCTTGTGTTTGAAATTTTCTTTATCTTAATTCCTACTCTTTTCCAGGCTGCAAAGAAGTTTGTGTCCGGCAAGAAAACCATGGCGTCCAGTGGCAACCTTGTAAAAACACCCTTCGTTGACGAGATCTAACCTTCTCCTTCCTGCCTCCCTGTACCTTTCACTTTAAATGGCACAAGTCTGACATTCTGCTCCATTTCAACAAACCATTGAAAGAGATACATGGTCACGCATCTGTCATAATGCTCTTTTGTCAGAGAGGTTAAATGTCACCAGTCCAGCGCCACACCAATGGGTGTTTCTATTCATAGGCTACTTATATTTTAGTGGACCCTTCCCTGGTGCGTTGAAATATTACGGTCCTCTCATTTGTCCACTTGAACTGTATAGTTGATGTAAATTAATGAATAAAAATATATACATTAGATGCTTGGTGTGTGTGTTGTGCAGTATTGCCTCTTTTAAAGAAAATGAGTATATCAAGTGAAAGCATAATAACAAGATACATCAAATATCAGTAGTTAAGTAGCCTACTGTGTGTGTGTGTGTGTGTGTGTGTGTGTGTGTGTAACCCTAACACTAACTCAAATGTATGATTTCAGCAGCTGAAATTACGTGCACCTGTGACCTGACCTCATTCTCGTGCATTTTTATGCCTAATTCATGATCCGTCGTACGTACAGCGGTCTTGCGCGCCGAGGATGATTCTGCAAGATCTAGATCGGCTCCTTCGGTTCGTGACACCGTCGTACAAAGAAGTATAAATCATGCACTGCGAGGTTTGTGTTTATCGCGAGAGAGCAGCTGCTATTGACTTACTATGACTACAAGGCAGAGAAGCGTCTGTTCGTCAGTTTTTTGGGAGAGAACGGTGTTGTGAAGAAAGAAACGCATGACAAAGGATTATTGCCTAATATAAATAACGGAATTCAAGTGGAAGTGGGTTTTTGGAACCGTATTTAATATTCCATCAAAGAGCTTTGCCGCGTGAGCGTGGAATGTGATTTTCCTTTATGTTTGCTTGGAACGGGGGGCTTCAGCGTCCAAATGAGGAGCGGGGGGGGGGCTTCGGATTCAGGAAACAAGTAGGTTACGTGCATGAATTCGTTTAAATCGTGGGCAAATTAAAACCAACGTTTAGAATAAACCACTGGGTAGGTTTGTCCAATTCCTTGTGTGAACACCCGCGGAATGCGGTGGCCGTATGGGACTGAAACGGCAGGAGTTCAGTTCACTGTTAAATGGTCAGCTCGCCACCTTGCCTGGAAAACTCCCCACATCTCTGGCCATCATGGTCAACTATTTGAGGAACATCACAGCAGGGAACTTCTAACCCTCACACACACGAACACTGCGTGTGTCCACCGCGCTCTGGAGTCTCTTTAAAGATGGTTGCACACAGACTCGTCTCCCTGTCCGAAAACGACGTCGGCAGGGAAGGATTGGAACGTTATGGATCCGTTCAACTGAGTACATAAGAGAGAGTCCTGTGAGTGTCCTGTCTCCTCCCGCTGGAGAGGTGAGATCGAGGCGAATAAACTGACCTCCTTTGTACCCCCAGAGCCATACGCTCCGTTGTCGGTCCCGACTGCTATGGATAAACTCACCATTATATCAGGATGTCTCTTCCTAGCTGCAGACATGTTTGCCATCGCCAGCATTGCCAATCCAGACTGGATCAACACGGGGGAATCGTCTGGTAAGTTAGGTGAGGGCACAAGTTATATTCTTTATTTATTATAACTATCATTGCATTGCAGAAGGTGACACCTACCTACCCCTACACATGGCAAATGCATTATAAACACAAACCTTATGTTATTTTTTTATATGCTGTTTGGACTGTCTCGTTCACCAACCATGCTTCAGTATGAGTTATTATAAACTATGAATAATGATGAGATAAACAGTTATTGACCCCGTGGGAATCTTAGCATCAGCGTGAAATACAGTAGGGCCTACATCTGCATTGAGCTGACTGTTAATTTATTTTAAGGGATTATTATATAAATAAATATATTTATAAATAAGTACATGACATGTACAATCTGTCTAATCTGCATAATAGGTCTACAATTACATACAATTGTCCAATCATTTGTTTTTCCAGTTTTTTGTGGAAATAGGCTAACTATTTATTTTGTCTTTTAATTTTTCTTCTATTGTTTTTGTGTTGTTTCCCCCCTCCCTATATCCCTTCCCCCAAAAGGACCACAACGGAAACAAGCCTTTGTGGTATTTTTTGTTGTTATTTTCTCCTTTAGGCTTTTGAATGAAGTTTCAATAAATATGTGATACATTCTGCGGTCCTGGGCAAATGTTACAGTTCTGTAGGCTACTGTACATCCCAGTAGTCCATTGTGCATGTCTGCCCACTGCCCTGTGAACTGTTATACAACCTGTTATTATTATATCTTGTTTGTGTTTAGTTAGTGGAGCATATCACAGTATCACTCCCTCATTTCACTTCATATACTTGTATGAGTGAAGTGCACTGGAGTCAAGCAGGAGTCAGTAATCCCAGAGAACAGAACAGACAGTGTAGTAGTTAGTCTTCAGTTCTCATATGGGGCTGATCAGGGCAGCGTGCTCAGTTAGTTGTGGTTGTCCAGCTAGCTCATCATAGATGAGCCAGGATGTCCAGTTTAACTACCAATGTATTTAAATTTGTTGGCAGCCCTTGTGTTGATGTTACGGGGGTATGCTTCAGATTTTGCATACAGAGCTAAATGTAGTTTATCATTATGCAGTATGTTCACATTCTGTGACCCCCTCTGGGCTGTGTCTTGGTGCTTCTAGGTTGTAAAGTACAACAGTAGAGGTGGGAGACGACTATAATGCTAAAATCTTTTAACCTTCAAATTTGCATCCTTAGTTTACAGTGTTTTTTCTAGGCACACAAACACAAAGTTTAAAAACATGCAGACTACTCTGCAACACAAACTCTTCCTCAGGCAAGGGGTGAGAGTTTTTGTGACTCATTTTTGCATTATACAATGGTCTCCCACCATCTTCTTTTTAACTTGGGACCTTTTGGGTACCCAAGGACTCAATTCAATTCAAAGGAGCTTTTTTATTGGCATGAGAAAACATCCTTTCACATTGCCAAAGCAAGTGTGAAATGAAAACCATAAAAACTAAGAAATCTCAACATTTTGTGGGTTGCTTCTAGGTGTCACAGCCAGGCATCACAGACAAATGACAAAAGTGTTGTGATATATAATATAGACAAAGAATGGACACCTATAGCCATGTGGAACAGTGAATTGTAGTTTAGTTTTCTTGTTCAATGATGAGAAAAGTTTGACGCAAAGGGGATAAAATCATATAATCCATTACGATCTACCTATCCGTCAGATACCTGAAGATACCACATCATTATCACATATAGACTATAGGCATGAGCAGATGGCATATATTGGCCCGGATGACTGGGGTAGCGGTCCGGGCACCGCAGCCTGACAGCATGCAGTGGGTTCGACTACAGATCCCGACGACCTTTGTTGCGTGTCACTCCCCTTCTCTCTCTCTCTCTCTCCCCCCATTTCCTGTCAGTCTATTGTCATCTATCAATATATCAATTACATAACTCGAAACCACCACATGAATTGTCATGCAGGTAAATCGGTAAATAATAAGCAGATTTGTGTTGCATAACCAGGCAGATATCCACCAAATTATCTTAAAGGGTTTGTGTGTGATTACTGAATTAAATACAATTTGTTATCGGGAGGGCCTCTGCCCTCCCATTCCATCCAGCAAGTCATGGTATGAAATCAGGCAGATGCAAAGCTAAAAGGCTCTTGTTCCAGTTTAATTAGCTTAATGGTAATTACCTGACCAGGGGAAGCGTTGTTTGTAAATGGAGATGTATGCAGTGAATCTTAATTGGGTCTTGTGGGAAGGAAAAAACTTTCCTTTGAGAGAACTATCGCTCTCTACGCCTAATTATGACGGAAATTGACTTGGCTAGGGGCATTTGTGTGGTGTTTGTTTGTTTAATTTTTATCCCGCGATTTTGCAACCAATTTTTTCACCCAGTGTCAATTGTCTAATGTAATCCTGGGCGCTACACTTCCTCTGTCAACCTGGGGGAGCAGCGGACTGACCTCATGCTTCCTTCTATGCATGAGGAGTCCAAGCTGCTTCTTTTCACCTGACAGGGGAGAGTTTCACCGGACCGACGTAGCGTGTGGAAGGTACACATTATTCTGACCAGTTCCTTTCCCCTCCATCAGGAGGCCAGGGGGAGGTAGTGACCAGGATTACTGCATGTTTTTGTGAGGTTACCTACCCTAGGGAACATGGTGAAAACATTCAAACTCCACACAGAAAGGCCCTTTCGCCAACCCCGCCTCAGGTGTGTGTGTGGTGTTTGTTTTAGAAGTGAGGAACATTACAGACTGTGTGTTTGCCTACACTGGTTCTGTTGTGCTTCCTCACCACGTCTGTGAGGAATTTAGAAAAACAAAACAGAAGATTAAGAATTTTGGTGCCACATCCAGGAGACCGGGGTTTGATTCCTCCATGGTACCGCCAGCTTGGCCAGGCATTCCACCAAACACAATTGGCCGCGTTCAGAGGTGGGAAGCCGGCAAGTGATAGTAGGAGTCGCTCAAGTTGGTTGAGCCTGTTCAGCAGAGATTGAGAGAGGTGTGCCACATTCCTACCTCTTTTTTGAGGGGCGCGTTTGTTTTTAGTTCAATGTTTGTTTTAAAAACGCCATTGACAATGAAGGGAAAATTGACGTCATTCTTGTCCCTAACTCAAACATTAAATGCCATTGACAAATGTCTTGTTAACATTAGAACATGTAGACTGAGAACATTTGTGATGTTCTTCTCATGATGTTAACATTCATTGAGTGAATACAGTTTGCAAAAGGTTAAGACTTACAGTTATACAATAATGCTTAATGGATAACACAAAAATCCCTTAGGGTGGTCCTGTGTATTCAATTCATCAATACTAGGAGCAGTACAAGTGTATTTACAGAACAACATTAGGGTGTAATATTTATTTTGGGAAGCTAGAAGACTTTAGGTCCAGTTGCAAATTGCAGACAGGTGTTCTTTTAAGGGCATTCCACATTCTGAGAGCTAAGGGCCTTTTCAACCTGCAATGTGTCCTTGTCCGGACAGTTCCCCACATTGCACTTGTTGTTGCTCACTACATTCTCTCTTGTAATGTAGTCATCATTCTAGACGGCAGTCTCACAGATGGGGACAACTTTAGCTCATTAGCCGCTGTTGTGACATTGCTGTCTCACTTAACGCAAACCTGCTGTTTCCCCACTGTGTTCATTCTATCCTGTGTAATAATCCCTGAGGCTTTATGTCATGCAGCAGGTTGAGTTTTGTACGTGTCTATGCTCGCAGTTGCTGTGTGTGTGTGTGTGCGTGCGTGTGTGTATCTGCGCAGTGCGCACACACACTTTCCAGGAACCCTGCAACTCAAGTAGGTGCTTTGTTGGGGGGGGGGGGGGGGCTTAAGGGGACTCAGGATTCAGGAAGTGCTGTTTTTATCCCTTTAAAAGATGTGAACACACACACATTGCACATACACTCTCTCTCTTAAAAAACAGTGTTCCCACTAACAGACATTTTGAAGTATCCTGCTGGATCTTGCTGGAACCGTTACCAACTCACTCATTTCACTTAGACTTCCGAATTGGGATGAGAAAATGTTTTATTGGGTTCTTGTAAATAAAGTTTAAATACAGTTTTATAGCTTAATATTCATTCTAAACTCGGCATGCAACTTCTGAAATGAGATTGGAACAACTGATCAGTGATTATCAAGTGTATTGGGCCTTTTTTCATTTACTATGAAATCGTTCATTTCCCGCCAGTCACTCATTATCCCCATACATGGGAATGCCCCCGTATAAGCCCAGGTCACATGACATCATCAGGGATGGAGATCCATGATGTCATACAGTCATAGTAAATGCGACCTGCTGTCCCTGATCCCTGATGTCATCAATATTGGCCAGAAATTCTACATCTGACCTCAAACCCTTAGATCTCCATATATGAATATATGTCAGAACATTCCATATGTTGATCCTTCCACAATCCTTCCCCATCCATCCTTCCTCTTTGATGTCTACCTTTTGACTGATGCCTGTTCATTCAAACTCTAGACAGACCTGTCCCAATGTTATTAGTGCAGCCGCGCCCGGCAGCCAACCTCACCCTCTCTCGCCCTCAGGCGTCTTACCGGTAATTATACTTTACACAGTATCACTATTTACATTCTTCTCACACACAAATGAACAATATTTCAGGAACTTAAATTTAACTGTAAACCGCTAACATCACAATTTCAAGTTCCTCAAATTGCTTAACAAACAACTGCCTTATGACAAGACAGAAATACAAGGGTTCATTCATGTATAAGCCTTTCTCTCATACCATGCTGTCTATAGACGAGAGTCACCCAAAGGCAATGAATGCAGACCTGCATTTGATTTTCCCCACAGCATCTTCCAATGAGTACAACAGTAAAAGGAAGCACATTAGCCAATCAACAGCTTTGCCAACATTAGCAACCACTAGAGAAGGCAGGACGAACTAGTAGTGAGGTACTTTATTTGGTCAAATGTGTGGGTAACAGGATAAATAAAAAAATAAAATATTGAATTGAAGAGGGTATGCGTGTGTAATGAGGTACATTATGAAGTAAATGTTCCCTAGTCCCCTTCATTGTCAATGGCGTTTACAAAACAAACATTGAACTAAAGACAAACATTAAACCTGCCCTCAAAAATAATCTGGGCATCATCTTTCATGACATCATATAAAATGTTGTGAAGAGTCCTTTGTAGTCAGGCAGCCAGGGCCTTGAGAGCAGATGCTTTCTCTATCTCCACTGTGTCTCACAGAGTGAGGTTCCTGTGTGTGTGCAGATGCAGCCCATTGTACAATTAATCATTTATATTTGCTTGATGAAAACAAATGGTTCTTTTTGTTCCACCGCCATGAACAAATCACGATTTCCTCTGTCCTCAGCTGTTGGAAAAGGAATAATCTGGTAGTTTGCCAGTCGAGAGTTTTGTTTGTTGTTCAGCTGTGAGAAGTATGAATAGCCTACTACAGGATAGATGCATAATGGATGGACCATGACCACACACAGTCGCAAGATGTGCGTGCGCCGTGCGTATGTGTGTGTGTGGACTGTGGAGGTCTTTCTAATTGGACCCACCAGGCCTTTGAGAGTAGATGTGAGTTTCTGTCTCAGCCAGTGACTCACCATCTAACATGGGACCACTGATTGGTCCTTTCCACTCCTGTACGCTATTGACTTTCAGAGTGACTTTCAATTATTGGTCTCCCTCTCTCTCTCTCTCCCAGTGTCTCTCACTCCCTCTGCCTTTCTCTATTGTTTCTTCCTCTCGTGTCCATGTCTTCCTCTTTCTCTACCTCCTTTCCTTCCCTTTCTTTTTGTTGCTCCTCATTTCTACCTCTGTGTACCTGTTTGCCTTCCATCGATTGAGAGGTAGATCTTCTGTCTGTCCCGTTCGTCCCTCATCTGTCTCTCTAGCTCCCTGAACCATGCATCCATTGGTTGTTGCTGGATTGTGGTTGTTTCAGGCCGTGGCCCCAGAGCACAAATATTGTCATCTGGGAGGTGATTAGGTCTCTGCTCCCTCTGTGGAATACAGAGAAACATGCCCTGCTGACATGCCTGCATGCTTGATAAATGATGTCATGGGCGAACAATTGTCTGCACTCATTATGAAATGACATAGAGTTCACAACAAGTTTCTGTATTTGCACAGGGCTGTTTAAAACGGTAATGAGTGACAATATGTCAAATCATCAAATAAATAAGAACAATTAAATGAGTGTCTGTCTTCCTCTTTTTCTCTTTGTCCCCTCCCTTCCTTGTCTCCCTTTACTCATCTCTCCCTTTCTCTCTTCATCCGTCTTTCTCTCTGTGTCTCCCACCCTCTCTCTCTCTGTTTTTTTTTTTTTAACAATATATTTATTGAATTTTTTCTTTGTACAAACAGACAATACAACAAACAAAACAATACACAATACAGACAATACAATTACCCAAAATGAAAAACAAACAAAACAACAACATACAGTACGTACATAATAATAATAATAATGGCACTCGAATGGCAACAATAACAGAGTCAAACAACAAACAAGACCAAAAACAAATAGCTGCAGAGAACAAGATCAAACAATTTCCCCCATTAAATAAGACAAGTCATTAACCGTAATATACTGAATAAACTTTCCCCATATCCTATCAAACAACTCCTGTTTATTCTTTAAAGTATACGTGATTCTTTCCAGAGGCAGACACAATGATAACTCCCTAAACCACTGAGCAATACTGGGTTTGCCTATCTTTTTCCACGATAAGGCTATAGCCCTTTTGGCTTGTAGTAAACATAAATCCAGAAATCTTTGTTCGCTACTCTGAATCTTATGGCCAGGTGGGCAAAGACCCAATAGAAACAGTTTTGGGTCAAGCTCAATATCTATCGACAATATCTTCTGAATCTCCCTCCTCACTTCTTCCCAGAATTCTTTCACTCTTGGACATGCCCACAGACAATGGAAAAGTGTACCTTTGTCCCCACCACATCTGATACAAGTATCTGGAATATCTGCACTAAATTCTCTCTCTCTGGTTATAGGCTCTCTGACGGTGGGTCTTGTGCGTCAGTGTCAGACCATCCATGGACGGGAGCGGATCTGCATCCCCCCTAGTCTCCCCCCGGAGTGGGTGACCACCCTCTTCTTCATCATCCTGGGCATCATCTCCCTCACTGTCACATGTGGCCTGCTGGTGATGTCACACTGGCGGCGAGAGGCCACTCGCTACGCACGCTGGGTCGCCTTTACTGGGAGTAGGTTTCCCTTCCCCTCCCTCCCCTAACCTGGGTGATGTGTACATTTGTTACACAGCCCTCATCTGAATCTGAATATCGTACTGAATAGCATGACACCTAGCTGATTAAATAAAGAATATTTCTGGTTTTGGTAACTGGTCCTTTAGTTGAGAAAAAGCTAATCCATTCCCATGCTGTATTGTTTAATGATGGGTTTTACAGTAATGCTTTTGTTTAGTAATAGAGACTTTAGTAGCTGACCACTCTCTCAGAATTCCATACAATATTGAGCTGCACAATTATGATATTATTATCTTTGGCACTTTAGCCCTGGTTGTGATTCATCCCAATTAATATTCTTAATGATTTGTGGAATAAAATAATTGTATTACTTTCTCTGCATTTTATATTTATTATTTTGAACCATAGCGGGCATTCCAAGTCAGTTATTGCTGATATGCCAGTCTTCTCATCAACTGTGGAAACTGAAATAAATGTATGTTTGCAATGTACTGATATGTTTATTCATAAGCCATATTATGCAGCCCTAGTGTAATGGACATTATATTTGATGTTAACATTTGGTGATGCATGCATGCTCATAATTTCCGTAAAATAAATCTCAGTGGCTGCTTGAAAGCTGTCCTAGATGGAGCTGTTTCTATTTTTATGAGCAGCAGGGGTGAGTTTTTACCACTTTTAAAGACAGGCATACACACGGGCATTGAATAACACTCATTGTGGATGAGGTTGCATTGGATCATATATACGTACATAACCGAATGTTTCACATTGTGCACAATGACACGTGTTCTCAACTTTGTGTTCTAACAAACAGCATCTCTCTTTCCCCACCTCTCTCTCATCCACAGTGGTTCTATTCTGTATGGCAGCACTCATATTCCCGATCGGCTTCTACATCAACGAGGTGGGAGGTCAGCCGTACAAGCTCCCTAACAACACGGTGGTGGGTTCCTCCTATGTGCTGTTTGTTCTCTCAATATTCTTCACCATAGTGGGACTGCTGTTCGCAGGCAAGGTCTGCTTGCCTGGCTGATACATTGGACCTGCGTTTCCGTTTGCGTTCTTCAGAAAAGTGCCGCGCACGGGAGGCATTTGACTTCTAGCCTATCATCAAAACGATGAGTAGACTTAGGTGTGCCGCTGTGTGGCTCTTTCTGTGGGGTCTTAACGTACTGATGCTTGATTACCCCAGTATGTATCCGTTGAATACTCTGTAAGCACTGACCTCAGACTGGGCAGGTGGGAGAGGGGCTAAGATGGCTACCGTGCCGCCCTCAAAGATTCAATTGATGGGCAACGGACGGACGAAGAGAGAGGAAGCTATGGGAAAGAGTCACAGGAATAGAAGTGTCAACATACAATTACAGCATCTCGATGAAGGTGAAAGGTCGTCATGTGCATTTGTCCACTAGCTTCCTGACTGTTCTGTCTTTGCAAGACCGAGAAGATCACATGTCACAGAATGTAATTTGACATTAATCTGTCAGATTTCATGTGGTCTGACAAGATTATGCTTTCAGGAATCTGTTCATGTCAATATGAGGATCATGCAGAAAGGCCAGTAAATGGAGAAAAAAAATACGTATAATGTTAATCTCTGGATAACATGTACAGTAGGACATGATGCTGTTCTCTAGGATGGTATCTGACTGTGAGCCAGTAAACAACAGCAAGTAAAACTTATTCTGGGGCTGATGTTTTAGTTGTAATCACCTTTTTTTGTAGCAAATGTGTTAATTCGCCACATTGTGGTTTATTATTATTATTATTATTATTTGAAACGATAATTATGCACTGCATCAAGGAGGTCCATAAATCTATCAAATGTCTTTGATTTCCATGTTTATACAGGTATTTTGTTATTCTTAGAAGCACTGTGATCATTCGGAGAACCACCTCACTCAATCGCTCATTAGTTAATCTGGTTCTGACGGTGGACTGTTTTGAGGATAACCAATTCACATCATTATATAATATAAATATATAGAAATCACACCCTTGTGAAGTGAGGGGCGCTCTTATCATCGTACATCATCATACATCATCTCATTCCGGCCATTCACAATTTGCGTCCTCACCTACGTCTTCAATGTTTGTGTTTATACAAAAACAAAAAAATGGCCATTCATTGTCAATGCATTTAATGTTTGTGTTAGGACAATGTTTGTATTTACACACACCGTCAAAGCTGGTCATAGGAGGGGGAGGGGCTAGCGCTCCTAAAATATGAGACAAGTGGGTTTAGTGCCTGTATATGTGTAACTTAATTGATTTTTCCCCTTGGAGTAAACATGGTGTAAAAACTCACTCTTACGTTGAAGTACCACCACCATGCCACCAATTGAACTGAAGACCTTTTCAGCTGAGTTTGTAGATGTTTATGGTCATGTGGGGCGCTCTGGAGCAGCAGTCAATCCTTTAGTTCTTTCCTGTTCCACCAGAGTGAGACAGAGCTAAGATGCTGCCCGATGTTTCAATCCACTTCCTTCATGTGATGGATCCATGAGGTTTATTGCGCTAAAGTACTCACAGGACATGTTAAAGTTGCTATGGAAACCTGATAGAAAAGTATTTATTGTTGCGAGAGCTGATGGTGACAAACAAATAGTGTGTTATCTGTGTACATAGCACACGGGCAACAGCAAGACCTATGTTAGACCTAAGACCCATGTTTGCAGAGGTTCACATCCTACTCCCTGCTATTGTTGTCAAAAGCTAATATTCAATAATGCTTCCTGCCTCTGACCTTCTGCGTCATGTGCTGCTATTCAAATATGTTTTCCTCCTCACACTTGCAGTGTCCTTGTTCGTTGCTTTACACCCTCTTTTCATTTTAGACTTTGTGGTTCCCATGGTAACAAATGGCTGCTACTGGGGTAATGCTACTGGGGATGCTGGTAAGTAGCTACATTGATGAGCTCTTAACGTGGACAAGATTGATCATAATGTATCTTCTTACAGAGTACTCCTAATGATGAACTTTTAAATAAACATTAAATAAAACAGTACTTCACAAAAGAGTACTTCAGTTAGTGTATCTTTAGTGTCATTTTTCTGGTTTAAAAAATGCGATGCATTCTAAGTAGTGTCAAAAATAAATGTATTTCAAAACATTGTCTCTTGAGGGGGGGGGGGGTAATTTGATTTATCTTTCACTGTAAATAAAACTGAGAAACACCTTCATAATTTGTCAATTCAAATTTTAATTCGAAAGTAAAATACATTTTGTATTTAAGTGTTGAAAAGGTTTTAAAACCACTGATTTACACTACATGCTCCCAAAGCCTTGTAAAGTCCTTAATGTACATACAGAAAAACCCAATTAAACAAACTATAACAAACTAAAAATATCGGTGAGTGGCAAGAGTATGTGAACTCTAGGTTTTTGGGTTCATTTCAAGGTGAGATTAGAATCAAGTGTGTTCAATATTTTAAATGTATGGATTGAAAACGCCTCCACTAATTCTAGAGTTTTGTATATTTTTGTCACTCGCAGCAATATTGGATCATCTACTTTTAGGACTATAGGCTTGGGCAGCATAGTGTACATTAGTGTAAAGTTTTGTCCCCAAGACACTAAAATCTCAAGCCAGCTGTATTGATATTTGTGCAAAATAGCCCTCTATATCAAGTTACAATACCTAATTGCTTGTTTTATTTACTAATATTTAAATATATGTATTGTCTGTATTGGGGGATGTGCAAAAAGTGGGCTACTGATTATCAGTGATATTAGTACATTAAGGAAATTCACAACTAGTGTATATTGCAATGTGTGTCTCATGGCATACTGTTTTGAGAACCACTGGTGGTGAAAAATGCTACTTTGTTTGACAAGTAATTTCTCCTTCACCCGGTCAACTAATATTCATATTAGTTATTCTACTTCATCACTGTTTCGTTACATGCAGTAGAAATAAACATTTATTGATACTGATATATTTAAAGACGGAAACACAAATGACTTATAAACCAATAAATATAATAATTACGTTTGGCAAAGAGTAAAGTTGCCTTTAACAAAAGCGCCATTGTGCAATGAAATGTAATTTCAGTTTTCACCACAAGGGGGAGAACTTGTTTTGCTGCTGTAGTTCAGTCTTAATCACAATACAGTAGAGGCGACTTAATAGTCAGTCACCTAAATTATAGTATACTAGGCGCCCTCCTGTTTTCCCTCTACTAAATATCTTCACAGAGCTTGTAGATTGGCTATTCTAGCTGGTTGTTTGCCCCCAGAATATATAGGGACACTAGGGTTCATATGGTTCATATCCAAGTTGTTTTGGCCCCAATTAACAATCTCCCATCTGTGAGTGTGACTTAAATAACTTTTAAATACATTACAGCTTAAGACACTGAGGACAAAAAATACTTCCACAAGAAAAGGTTCCTTTCATTTGCAAAGTGGCAGTCTCCTTTCTCAATCACATACTTTTACACTGTATATCTCACTTCTGTACCGGTTGTTGTCTACAGTAACTACAATTAGTTCAGTGCTGACGAAATGTCCTACAACTTGCAATTTGCATCCATTTCTAGGCTTACATTAGGCCATAGCCTACTTCTGGAGCCTGGCTGTATGGGCAGCCATCAGGAGCAGCAGGCCAGTCAGGACCTCCAGGACATAGGAGAGCCAGGCCAGGGCCAGCGACCAGCCGAAGGATGTGTTGATAAGAGCCAGGTACTCCGGCCCCAATCGTCTCTTTGTCTCAGCCAGGGCCTGGTAAGAGTACACTATGTACAGGCTCACACCGCACAGGGTCAGCAGGCCTAATGAGAGAGGCAGGCCTAATGAGAGAGGCATACTCACACAGGGACCATTTGCTCTTACTTTCGTCATACTCAAATACGGTATGACAAGAGCTGTCCCCAGTGTGAAAATGATGTGTCCTAGACAATATTGAAACATAAAGTAGTGCGTCACTGTGTGCCGTGATGTGTGGGCAACACTGGGCACTAACAATGCACGCAGACACGCATTCATGCATATGCAGATTATGCACAAGCATGTACGTACAGTACACCCTACCCTACCACAATATCTTATCCCACTGTTTAGTGGCCTTGGAAGGGATAGGTTGCCATGTTAGAGCAAATAAAACCAACCTACATTAGTGGCAAGTGGCAACAATGGATGTAATTAATACAACAATTTTAATGTCTAATCAAGCATACCTGGTACAAAGGTGTGATTTAATAGTAGTGTATAATGAAGCTAATGAATATATATGGATATTTCTCTTTTTGTACATCCCTGTCTGGCTCCTAACACTGAAGATCTTGTTCATGTCAGTGTATTAGAAGATCGAGAAACACAGGCATCCAAAGGAAAGCAATCCCAAGCATTGGTAGTGGCAGGGTAGCCTCGGGAACCCAGACGTTTTATTTAGCGGCAGGGTGTCAAGGACAAGATGGGACATGCAGTAAAATAGTGTGCAAAATTCACAAGAAAGGTCTAATCTAATTCTCGCCTTGATTCCATTTCATACACCTCCATGTGCTGCTGATTAAAGGGTTAGAGGAGTTAGTTGATTCTCTCACACAAGGGCCTCCGTTATTAGTGTCATAAGGTGTTAATTGGAGCACGACACTGGGATAATTGCAGGAAGCCATAGAGCCTGTACTCAGACACTCAGGGTTTAAATTAGCTCAGATGCTCAGAACAGTTCAGTGTTTAATAGGTAAACAAATTCACCTTACGCATTCATCTTCCATCCACCTTCGCCTTCATAGCGTAGGGTGGGGGAAGCCCAGACGTAGGAGAAACAGGTTTGGGACCAAAAGCTTTGGCGGTTTTATTCCCCAGACCAGCTGCTTTTTGCAAGGCTTTTTCTTTAAGATATATTATATTTATTTTCTTAAAGACATTTTGGGGCTTTTGCCTTTATTGATAGATATATAGTAGGTTGACAGGAAACAGGGAGAGGTGGGGGGAAAGACACGGAGCAAAGGTCGTCGGGATCCCCGAACCCGCTGCCAGACTGCCAGGCCGGCCCAGGCCTTTGCAAGGCTTTTTAAAAGGTAATTTTATCCGAAACTGGTTATAGAGGTCAGTTTTATTGTTTCCGCATGAAGTGTGAAAGAAATAATAAACCTGTAAAGCTTCAAACGGCTTCCCATTCCAAGTATGGGAACTTTATAGTGAATTCAGGGCAAATAAGAATGTTGAATTAAGAAACCTAACAAGACTAATGTGCTTCAGCAATCGGCCTGTTAGAGTTTGAGATATCGTGTGTGCACCTGGACATTTTGGTGGCTCTAGGAAAGGCCATGAAATCACCAAAATCAGTCCGTTTCTTGCATGAAGCTGCACATTAAACTCTATGACAATCCAGCCAGTAGTTTTTTAGATAATGTTTGGGACCAATGTGTTGACCAAGTAGACTGACATTTTCATCCTTGAAGCCCTGCTGCCAGCAAAGCTAAAATTCACGTTTAATTTTGTCCTCCTTGCCCTTCAAATGCAAGAGTCACATAAGGTCATATGTCAAGTTTGTCATTGTGTCAAACAGGATTTAACGCTTTAAACCAACAAACAGGCGATTAAATGCCTTTCCAAACTTCCACACGTTTCTGTAGCTGCACATTTCCCTATACCTGTCAAAGAAAGGCATAGGGAAAATGATGATGAAAGGGTAAAAGCTGTAGACCATTTTGTGTTCAATAAGACAACTATCCCAGTAATCTGACCTTGTTTGGCATGTTACAGTGTTTGCTCAGCTCTCCAGTTTTTCCTCCCTCTTTCTCTGTGATACCTGTCACCTTACCTTACCTATACAAAAAAAATCCAGGTCTGAAATACATCCTAGAAGTCTGAAGACAGGGGTAAACGGAACAGAGAATTAGTGTGGAAAAACAAGGTAACTGGATTGCACTGGATTACATTTGTTGTCGTCAATGCATCCCGGAATGGCCCTCTTCTCCAAACTAGGAAATATATCACCTCCTCCCAGCCCCAGACTCTGATGCAAGACGGGTGGCATGATGGAGCAGAACTGGTGTAATTGTTGAAATCTAGGTTACTTACTGCACACCAAGAAGTATGAGGTGGTGCCAGTAAGCAGGGTGGGGCTGCGTGCCAACGAGCTGACCAGTCCGCAGATTCCACCAAACACCAGCAGGACCAGGCTGAGGGGGAGGACCACCACAATGACACTGTGCATGTCTGTGAGGTGACACATGCACACACGCACACGCGCGCGCGCACACACACACACACACACACACACACACACACACACACACACACACACACACACACACACACACACACACACACACACACAAACAGTTAACAAATTGGTAACAGTGTGCCCTGACAATGGAAGGAACTTCATTAATGTCTAGCAGTATGTACAATTCAGGGGTTGTAATGACTAATGAGTAGGCCTAATGAGACTCACTCAGCATGTGCAGCTCAGACTCAGAGTAGTTGGAGGAGTCCGCTGTGAAGGAGACAAGGAGTACACATTACCACCTGGATATTGGAATAAAAAAACGTTGGACGTTGAGGACATTTTTAAAACGTATTTGCAAACGTATGCCGTTTGTTATTGAGTAGGGTTCATTGAAATGCGACAGCTATGAAGTGAGGATGGTGATAGATAAATAGGCCTACATCTAAAATCTAATATAATAATAATAATAATAATTAAACTAGGCTACATAAAAGCTTACCATACCGTTTTCCACGATTTTCCACAGTCCCGAGTGCAGGGAGCTGTCATCCTTCAACTCGCTTTGGTTAATGTCTATGATGTACCAATACTCGCTGCCGATAGCTGCTGCCAGTAACGCAAAGCTCAATATGCCAGAGATGCCCGCAGAAATCACCAACGTGCCAAAAGTTATCCTCATTTTGTACGGTTTGTTTAAACAGACTCGTGCGTAACGTACCGCCACTCCGCCAGTGATTTCCTGCTGTAGACGCCAATAAGGATCACCTATAATCGGTCCTTTTCGTATTTCGTAAAAAGATGCTCAGATTGCTTAGCACAACCATTTCAGGTTGAATAAATATGCCAAATGACCGATCATGCGTGTGGTGGTCCAAGGTGGTCCAGAGATTAAAACAGTAACAGAGTAACAACACACCGGTCGATACTGGCTAGGACTAGGAGGCACGAGGTTTTTTGGGCACTGGCGCACAATTTTACGCACCAATCAAGTTTACACCGTGCGTAATCAAGTCCACGGGGCACGGGGTAGACTTTATTTTGAGAGTGAGACACATTTAAGAAACACATTCTCACTCAAACCACACAATGGCTGTTCTAATTCATAGATTATACATCTACTTTTTATAGTCCCAACTTTATTTATGGCCATTATGCTCTATAAAAGAGGCTGTTTGGTAGCCTACGGTAAATAATTCCACCATGTTCACGTGCTTCCCGGATGCTTAATCTAGAGCTTTATTCGACTGCATTTAGCCATGGTAAAATCTAAGAGAGCAGAGAGGGAACTTGAGTAAAGATGGAAAGAGATTCACAGATTCTCTCAGTAGGCTAGAGTGGGAGGGATGGGTTCCTTCTTACTTAATAAAGGCCTATATGTCTATGGGATTTATCACCCGTGTGCTATTTGGATGAACTCTCTAAAAGTCTTGTGACAATTTAATGTGTCTGGTTGAAAGGTGGGGAAAAGGCTCAATCATCAAATATACGCGGATAACCTGGTCATGTCTCTGCCTATACAGCAGTTGCTTATGCTCTGATTATGGACAGCTGTTTGATATCAAGTTTAATAATTAAAGAAAAGTGGTCATGATTATGAAAACTAAAGGATGGAAGGCAGCATTCCCCCCTATATTATTTTAATCATATAATTGTCTAAAGTTCTAAACTATACTACATAATAAAAACAAAAAGTAACAGCTGAGAGTGAGACTATTCTCAGCCGTCTTTGTTTCATGGTAAGGATTGTACTGTAGATAAGGCCACAGCCACCTTTATGGCTTTACATACCCAAAAGCACCATTATCTGTAGGTTATATCATATAACAGAAATTACTGCAATGCAAGATGGTTAAATAAAAGAACATGTTTTTTTTAATCTGTTTAATGGCATTATCAGTAATAAAAAAAACCCAGAATAAACAGACAATACAAGAAAAAAGAACATTATAAATGACCAACCAGAGGAATATAAAGTTATAAACATAAAATTAAAACGTATTAAGAAAATCTTCTGATTTCACTCGAGTAGGCTACATCTGGGGTCATTCTTCATCCATGGCTTTGTTGAGTATAACTGCTCTCTTCTCTTGGGCTTTCTCCTCAAATGTTTTTATTTCAGCGTCTGTTTTTTTGTTCTGTGAATGGAAAACAAAAAAAGGAATCAATCTCAACTATAGTAATGTAATTATACATTAAGTATAGTTTAAGTTTAAGTAAAGTTTATTGTTGTAGTCTAGGTTTAAACAATTCAATTGATTTATTTAAGCCATTAAGAACTGAGGACGATTCTACAAAAAACACACGTTACTATATCAGTGGTGCTGAAACCTTTTCATGTCAAGGACACTCAAAATGATATTTGCCCACTGACCATCTCAAAATATTTTGTAACATGTACCCCCAGAAGCAAAGATTGTTAGTTAAAAATGTTTGTTTTAAAAGAATATATATTCAAAGATTTGCACAAATTGTCACTATTTTTGAACATCCAAAGTGTAAAATAATGACTTTTAGATCAAATCTAAAATGACAAAACAAAAAACTAACTAAAGGCAATATTATAATATGCACATGGACACAGAATTGTAAATGTATTTCATGGTGTACTCTGAGGAACAAACATACCAGGATAAAGTTCAATCTTTCTTTTTCTAGCTTGTAGAACTCCTCCACCGTCAGTTCATCCACTTTCTTTTTCAGGGAAATGAAGTGGCAGCCTTTGGAATGATCTTTATGCTCCTTTCTGGAAAGAAAATAAGACCGTTAGTCTGTTGGTGATGGTGTCGAGTGGACCAACTCAAATTGAGTGATCTCATATATAAACAGTTGCGTACTATAAAGGAACTAAATACATTTAATCAAGTACTGTATTTATGGACTTTTATTTTTTTCACTTTACTGGAGTCATTTTCTTTTCTTTTTTTTAATATATTTTTTATCCCACAATTTTGTAACCCATTTTTCACCCCTGTGTCAATCATCTAATGTGATCCTGGGCTCTACACACCCTCCGCCAACCTGGGGAGAGCAACGGACTCATGCTTCCTTCATGCTTGAGTGTCCAAGTTGCTCCTTTACACCTGACAGGGGGGAGTTTCCCTGGTTGGACATAGCGCGTGAAAGGAACACGTTATTCCAACCAGTTCCTTTCCCCTCCATCAGGCGCCCCGGCTGGCCAGGGGGAGGCAGTTTAGAGACCAGGATTACTGCATGTTTTTGTGAGGGTACCTACCCTAGGGGACACGGGGAGAACATGCAAACTCCACACAGAAAGGCCCTTTCGCCAACCCCGCCTATACGGGTATGGGCACTGATTGATTGATTGATTGAAATCTTTATTAACAGTTTGCAGAATTACAGTACATTTCAAGCACAAACTCAATACAAAGACTGTTAACTGTGAGTGGACGACCCAATTAAGCCTTACACTTGTTTACAACAGGGTCCACATTGTTCAATTCATCAAAACATTTAGAGACAAACAAATAGACACTTCTATGTAGTTAAAGAACAGAACAGGAATTCATCATATAGGAAGCGAAAAGGGAAAAAAAATATATATACAGTGAGGGGAACAGGGGGATAAAAGAGAAGAAAACGAAAGACAGAGTGTAGGGCGCCTGCACACAACACCATGCGTTGATGCCATGTGTGCATATGTGCAGGCACCCAACACCACGTCCATACAAAAACATAGTACAATCCATAGTACAAAGACAGAGTGTAGGGCGCCTGCACACAACACCATGCGTTGATGCCATGTGTGCATATGTGCAGGCACCCAACACCACGTCCATACAAAAACATAGTACAATCCAGATACAAATTCAGCTTTTACAGAGGCCAGTTATCGAATTGCAGCCATCCGGATGACGCGGAGGAGGAAACACGCCGCCAGCACCCACTTTTTCCACCACTGTATATATAAACCGCCCCATAGGCCTATATGATGAGCCCGTTTTGAAACTGTTCAACATAACATTATCTTACACAGGGTCATCCTCTGGCTCCCAGCCCTCCAGTTCTTTTAGACAGAAGAAACACATTGCAGTGTCTGGACTGTTGTCTGACGGGGTGTGGATAAAGCCAGCTCGGGCCATCTGGAGAGGAGAAAGAAACCATAATAGCATGAATAAACAGCTACCACCACGTCTCCAGAGTTAAGCACTTAAGTCAATTTGAAATGAACAAAGGACATTGGACCAATCGATATTAAGAAATCAATGACAGTCTTTCTTGGTCCAATGGAGGCTAGAAGAAAGGTACGTAAGTAAGATTCACAAATAGGGACTCTGGCCAAACTAAAATATTTAGGTAAACTCAGAGCGCCATGTTTAGCCTAGATCGCAAACACTAACATTTGTGCACATTTTCATTATAATTATGTATTTTTTTGGCTTCTAATGGTCTTCGGGTTAGCAGCAGGATTTGCTAGCTTGTATGAGCTAACGTCGCCATAGGCTAATATTAGCAGAGTTTATATTTTAACGTAACGTTAACTCACGTTCTCTGGAGTGCACTCACAGCCTTCATCAAACGGCCACCCGGCGTACGTTTTTAGTCTGTTTTCGTAGAAGTACAATTCAATGTCCTTGTCGTTCGATAGATCCATGTTAAAACGATAAAAATGAACTAAACTAAAACAAAACAGAAACCTTCCAGATCAAAACAGTGGGTGCTAAGGGTGCTTCACTTTCAACGTTTTTGAAAATTCGAGTCCTCTACTTTTGATTGGTCGACCTATGCCTATGACCCGGACCTAAGACCCGGACACACATTCGTTTTGTGTTGTTTCATGGGAAATGTAGTTCTTAACGTTTATTGGACGGATAGGACACGCGCGGAACTTTGCATCCTGTCTCTCTACTGTCAACAAACAAACCATGCATTTGGAACGGAAAGCGCCCTGGTCTCACTTTAATCAATGAAGAATGCAGTTTTGTGTCCCTGGACAATTATTTAATTGATCAGGTCAGATCCAGGCCAGCTAGTTTACAGAGTATATTTTAGAGTGCAGCGTGCGTGGAGGACTACATGGAAGGGAGGTGTGTTGTAGAGACATGGGCACAGTTTGGCTGTCGTTCGTCAACGCGCACGGCTAAAGTTCTGTCTATGGGGACAGATGTGCTGCTGTGTGCCTGTAGCGACGAGGTCCATGTCTTCAATAAGCAAGAGAAAAAACTCACGGCAAGTTTTCTAGCCTATAGTTTTCTCTAATAATCTTGTCTGGATGTATGATCAATCTTAGGTGACATTTGTATCTTTAACTGATACAGGTGGTCCATTTTACATTAGATTTGTTCCTACTAACCTGTTATTTTGCTTTTATTTTTATTGCAGGCTAGCCTCCTGTTCCCTTATCATTTGACAGATGTCATTTTGTGTCCGGATAAGCACAGCCTCTATGCAGTTTGTGACAGTGGCGTTTACTGCGTTAACTTGTCATCTATACTGTCTAGGTAAGGAAGGTGTAAGGACCTCTATGTAGTAACTACAGATCATGATTATTATGCTACAAACAAAAGTCCCAGGCTGTCAGATTGTATCTGTTTCTCTCACACTATTTGTAATTGATGTGTTTTTTAAACTATTAACACTGCTCTTGTCTTCGCCAGGGTTCCGAGCTCCTCGGGTAACCAACCCTCCAGCCTGGCTGTGTTTGAGATATCTTCTGATTGGCTGGCAGTCAGAGACAAAACGGTTTGTTCCTTGCTCGTCGTGGGTACCATTCTGCTGACCCTGTCAAAGAGAGACTCAGCATGGAGGTTTGCTCTGTACAAAATACCCTCCTCAATACAACCAGCAGCTAGTGGGCATGAGAAAGTCACAGAGCTCAGCCTCTCCGTGGTGTCAGATGGTTCTCACGATAACATGGAGCTCAACCAGGGGACTTGGCATGGAAGGCGGCCAGTGTTTACTTGTGTCTATTCCAGTGATAACTCACCACAATCTGACAACTCATCTTCCTCCCCATCGTTGCCCTCATCGCCGCCAAGCAACGGCCATTGCCTCCTGCAGCCGATTCTTTTCAAGCTCCTGTTTGGAGTCGACGTGGCCCTTTCCAAATCACCCATGATCCTCTGCGGTCTGCCTGACGGCCGCCTGTGTTCCTTCCCACTGCGACTCCCGGGATCACGGGTCAGAATTCTACACAGCCTCGAGCAGCCAGTGGTGCTCATTGGAACGTCTATGGTACCATCTGACATGGAAACAGGCACAGAAGGCCCTCAGTGCTTGGTGGTGGTGGGCGGAGAGGGGAGAGTGCTGCTGGTCAGCACCTGTGAGGACGGGGCAGAAGCAGGTGGTAAGGTTGCTGGTTTCACTGAAGGGTTTGTCTCGGGACCTGTTGAGTGTGGCTACGTCGATGAAGACCGCCTCTATTACAGCACTGGTTCAGACCTCCTTACTCTGGACCTACCAGTGGGAGCATCAGAGAGAGCTGGCCCAGGGGGGAGTAATGCAGTGAGCCACAGGGAGAGGCAAAGCCTACCCAGTAAGACAGTAGCATTCCAGAGGCCTGCCAGTCTGAATGTCTATGGAATTACTACCCTAACTGGACCTTCTAAAAGAAACGCAGGTAAACAGATTACATCTCAAACCAAAGACATCATTTGACACTTTGTTCAATGTTTGATATTTTTCTCATTATTACATGACTGCAAAAATATGTGGGAGTTCAAGTTTACGCACCAATAATTTCTCCCACACTTCTACACCTGTAAAATTGTAATGTGACAAATAAAGTTGAAGTTAAATACATAGTACATAAACGTTGGTAGACTTGGTACTGTAACTTTATGGCTAAGGAGAACACTATCAAAAGCTGATATATTGACCAACAGCTTGTGCTTGGCAACTACTAAATTACTGTTCTGTCAACTACTGTTGACAAGTGGTACAGCCGCCCTAAAGCATAGATGATGTTCTTTTTTTTTTTACTCTTTGTTTTTTCTTGGTAAATGTGTATTAAGTACTACCTGTGTGTCAAAGTCAATTGTTATCTATCTTTGTACTGTATTTGTTTTATTTCTTAGGATCTTCATGTTACTTCTTCTTCATACTGACTATTATTATTGCTGTTGTGTACCAGCAGGTGCAGTGCAGCTGGTAGGGCTGTCTTCCAGAGGTAGGCTCCAGGGGATTACCTTGCCACAGAGAAGAGATGACAGTGGCTTACCTAGCCTACCCTCATCACAGGTGGGCCAAAGGATCAGAGACCTGCTGGCAGCCATTGGAGATGTGTGTGACAGGTATATAAGGAAGGCTCTGCCACCCTGAAAGCTTCATTGATGCAAGCGTCACAGTTTAACTTTTTCATAGTCTGTGTGGCTGCACCACAATATTGGTAATTGATTTTAACTATTGTAACGATCCAAATTAAACTGATGTACCAGCACGCACACACACACACACACACACACACACACACACACACACACACACACACACACACACACATGGCGACATTTGGTATGGTGATACCAAATGTTTTGATGCCCCAAAATAGAGCTGTGCTCTGACAGAAATCACTTTGCATCAAAATGTGTTGGTGCGTCCATTTGACTCTTCCAGTGTCAAACAATAGGTGCGTTTGATAATGACGTGTGTGCGCATATATCTTTTCTACGTCCGTTGTCCGAGCATAGACATGGTAACCCCGCCTGCCTCTGATTGGCCTACCGACACTGCCGGCCAAACCAGAGCTTACTCCGAGGTGGAAGATACATGCTGGCAGCTGGATAGTCTGCTGCGAGGTAAGGTTACTCCATGGTGGGAAATATATAAATAATACAACTACGATATACTGCAAGAGAATGACAGCTTGGCACACGCGACAGTAACTTTTATTTTTGTATAAGAGGCAAACTAATTGACCTGATTATTTGTATACATGTGTAAACTTGAAACATTATTGTTCTGTAAAAAGGTCTCTCTCTTTTCCATTGATCTTTTTTAGTATAATAGTATTAGTTTACTACAATTTGATTAATTAATTAGATTAATTCACGATAATCAACACACACAGCCAAATCAAATGATAGTAGGCCTACATACGTGTTCAATCAAAGCAAACGGCACAAAATATATTAGTTTGCCTCTTCTACAAAAATTAAAGTTACAAGTTACTGTCGCGTGTTGCAATTCTCTTCTATTTGAATTATTTCCCACCTCGGAGTACCCTTGCATCTCAGAGGACAGGCAAGACGGGCAGTGTCGGTAGGCCAATCAGAGGCAGGCGGGGCGTTACCATGTCTATGCTCAGACGTAGAATACATATACGCTCATGTGTGCGTCTGATTCTTGCAGTGTGTCAGGGATTATAATTGTATTATAATTGATTCATTGCTGATGAGACAGATTTATAGTACAGCAAAAAAACTTCCATTTTGTCCATGTGAACTCCAGGGCTTCAGTGTTGAAAAGGACCATCCAGGACAAAAATGACATCCTACGCCAACTGAATCAGGTCCTCAACATTAGCTGCCTGATGCTAGCCGATCACAACGGTGAACCACAGATTCCTGTCCAGGCAAAGCCAATCAGATGTCACGCCGTGTCCAGGTGGAACAGGTTGCTACAGCAGGACTCCTTACACATGACTTGTGTTCTGGAGAATTCTAGTTGTTATGTTTTAGAACACGGCTGGTCCTTCTGTGTCACTGTTTTACCTCTCTCCTATTCTCCCGCTGTGGCCACAAAGAACACCTCAAGAACCTTTATGTTCCCCTTTAGTTCTCTCCACCCGGGGGAGAAGTTTGAAGTGTCGTTTCCCCTTGCAGCTGCAGATGATGTCACTTTCCCCATGACGGTGTGCTGCACACTTATCTTCTCGCTGAAAAGCCTTGTGGGTGAGGATGTGCTGTCGAGCCTGCTGGCCCATGGACACACCGTTGCTGGACCCCGTCCGAGATTGGACAGTAGCTGTGTCAGTTTGGCCCTGGAGACGTTGACGGTGGATTGGTTGGATGCTATGCAACTGGGAATAATCTCCACAGATACCGTCACCATGGATACGATCCAAGGTTTTATAAGCACTCGCAGGGGTGGAGCAACTGGCAGACTAGTGGGCGTACAAGAACTCTACTCGGCGTGCATTAGGGTGTCATCAGAACTCCTGAGTACCACAGTGGTGCTGGACACAATTGAAGTGGATCCTAAAAGACCAACACTGGCTCCCACACATCTATGTGTCTCTATGCTGCACTGGCTGCTCTCTCAAAGTCCTGGGAGAGGTGAGATGGGGTCCTGTGCAGACATGAGTGGACAGGGAAACTCGGTGGTCCATGCCCGGGGTCCAGGAGGGTACATGGTCAAACTGACTGCAAAAGAGGTTTGTAGCCAATGTATTTTATCTTGTCTGTGGAAGCACTATAATAAATGTCATTTATTTGCACAGTAACAAAACTGAAAACTGGGTGGGTTACTGGGTTTACTGCTAATACAAACACAAATGAGACCAAAACCTCTTGAAATGAAAATACAATAACAAAAAAGGAATAAAATGCTAAACATATTTGTTCTGCAGGTAACTATAGGTTTAGAAATGGAGAAGGTGGAGAAGGCAGAGATGCCACTACGTGCAGTGGAGGTACAGATTGAAAGCTCCTCAATGGCTGCTGTGTGCGGATTACACCATGCTGTGTTACGCCGTCTACAGGTACACACACTCACACCCACCCACCCACTCTCGCAGGCTGTACAATTAAAATGTGTTATCCTATACTGCAATTTTAGAATATCATTGCCTTGACAATCTTTGAAATACCTATTCAATTTGAAAAAGATTATTTAAAAATAAAAGTCAAGGTGTTGACACAAAGTGTCGTATTTCCTTTGAATTGTGAGTAATAGACTAATAGTTATAATAAATGTTTGTGCTATCTAGTATCTAGCAAAAACAAGCCAATTATACAGCTTTAACCCATTAAGACCTGAAACCGATTCTACAAATGCCTTCTAAATCCATAACAAATGTCAGCTGTATAAGCTCACAGCGTGGCACGAAGTGACTCACTGTGAGCTTGTATATCTGCTATTGTTGAATAGACAATGCTAAATATCTAAAATAGCACAGATGGTTTCCCCGGTTTTAATACAAACACATGTACAGAAATGCACAGTATCGGCCGGGGCGCCTGCTGGCCTAGTGGTCCAGGCGCATGCCACATATAGGCTCTGGCCTGACAGCGTGTCGCGCGTTTGAGTCCCGTTCTCGATCTTTGCTGCGTGTCTCTCCCCTTCTCTCTCTCCCTCTTTCCTGACTATCCTCACTATCAATAAAGGCAAACATTATTATTTAAAACATTTAAAAAAAGAGTATAACAGTATTCAGTAATCATTTTGTCTTTTTTGTCTCCATCTTCTGCCTTTTTTTGTACCTGTTATAGACATTGCTGCAGAGAGCTCCAGAAGAGGCTGTCTCCACCGGAGTAGAGAGGTTGGGTCTGAGGCAGGCTCTACGCAGGGCTGAGGTAAGACATACAGTACTCAGTCCTCTATACATGTAAAGGCCTTAAAGGAACATACTGGTGTCCAGGAAATCATTTGAAATACAACCAAAGAATAAGTTAGCGTTGATTTTGATGTCATAATATCGTTAAGCGTTAATGACTTAACCCAATCCAAGCCATCCACGAGATATCTCGAGGCAAGTTATTATTACCGGGCCACATCTGGGCCATCCCTGAGAAACACGAGATTTGATTAAAAGATATTACAAAATATTATTGGTACCTTTTTTCGCTTCTCTTAGCTTCCGTTGCTAGCCTCCACAGGCCTCCCATTGTAGAAACAGCCTACACCTACATGATATTAATCCGCAGTGCACACGCACAGGGTTATTAGTGGTTTTTCTGCTGAAAAATAAAGTACCATGTTTGGGGACCTTATAAAACATTAATCCAAGCTCGCGATATTAGTCGTCCGCACGTTGGTACACAGCCTAGAGTGAGGCTAGACCACGGATATGGAGGGCTGTCACTTCCGGGTCGGGCGGATGTGGCTCTTTTTCTTTGCTTATGTCACGCATTTCACTGCCACTATAGGCTCACGGTCCTGCCTATTACAGCATGGAATCTGTTAATAAATGGCAACTCTAACAACGAAGAAATTCATGGGAAAATGTTATATGTTTAATGTAAAATATTCCATAAAATGATTTCTCATCAAAATATATTGAAGTACAGCAATACGTGGCAACTTGAGCTACTCTTCTTCAATATTTCATCATGACTTTTCACAAAAAAACAAAAAATAGATTTCATGGGGGGGCCCTATCATGGGGGTGCAAAATCGGTGAAAAACCATTGTGGGTGTTTTGGGATTTTTCTCTAACACACTATCACTAAACACGGGTGAAATTCACCCGAACACCTGCCTGTAGAAAAAAAAACGGATGTGGGCAGGGAAACAAACCTTCCATTTATGATGTCACTGAGCATCATGATGGTACTGAAAGACCCATCCACCTCAGACATCAGCAACATTATGAAAATTGTAAAAATATAATCGTATATAATTGTAAAAATATAATCATAGTACTAGGGTTATATTATATATATACTGTATGGTCGAAGCTGAGAATGGACAGTGCATGTATTGACGCCGGTATGGCCTTTCAAGCATTATCTCAAAACAAAATGTTCCCTCAGTAGAGGCAGCACCATGAAGGTATACACTATACATTCCAACATATTTTGAGTACTGTGTTGAAGTACCCGGTGGCACTTGCTTTTTTTTATCCCAAGTTATGTCACTTGAATCATAAAAGAATATATATATTTAGAGTTTCAGATTTTGTTTAGATGCATGTTTTTTTTCTATCTTTTTTAAATATATTTGTGGGGCTTTTCTGCCTTTATGGGATAGTACAGTGAAGAGTGACAGGAATACCCTCCATTGTGCTGTTAAATCCATATCAACCAGTAGTTACAGTATTACCCGTTTTAACAACTGAATATTCCCATCAGGCCATGTTGCAGCAGCTCCAGCAGTGTCGTACCCCAGAAGCCTTCGGAGTGGTCTCTTCTGGAGGGCAGATGACCCAGTCTCTTCTCAGTGTCTACCGACAGCTAAGAGAGAATCCTCTCCTCATCATTTAATACGTATGATTCTCAATCACACATACACAAACTTAAGGACGTCTTTTTCAGCTGCATTCCTTGTCTTCTTGGCTGCTAATGGACAAATAGGTGAATGTTTACCTCCTCTCGTGATGGTGCATGGTCATGGTAAACTTAGTTTGAGAGATTTTATAGTGGATGCATCCAAACATACACTGTAAAAATAACTAATATTTCAACAACTTGCAGCATGATTTGAGGATTTGTCTCATTTATTAATATATAATACAGTGCATATTGTCTTATTGTCTTCCTCAGTAAGCGCATTACTGCTCATACCGATGCAGCGGCCACAGTAGCATATTGTGCTTATGAAGTAACTTGAATTGAGTAACAGTAACTTATAAAATGTTGAAAACCTCAACTATGGTTAATGAGTGGTTAGTGTCCAAGACTGGGAGGTCAGGCTTCCATCACTGGCCCAGTCATACCAAAGACTATAAAAATGGTACCCAATGCCTCCCTGCTTCACACACTTGGCATCAATTCATGTCCAGGGGGTGTACTGGTACATCAAGCAGCCTCATGCTACAGAAACGGGAGATGGGCTCCTGACCTATGGGCCACATGTCTTGGGATCCGTTGGTTCCCGAGGATACTTACTTACTATGGTACTTACTTGACAATCCCAGTATTCAGATGCTATAAGATGGCAATACTGAAATGAAACATCACTTGTCAATGTCATACAGGGCTTCTTCTTCTTCTTCTTCTTCTTTTTTGTATTATTATTGCTTTTATATATTTATTTATTTCTGTGTTCATGAGAGAGTCAAATAATAAATCTGCACTGAAAACATAACATAAGAACAAATGAAAAATTCATCAGCATCAACTAGTGGTCTGCAAATCAGCACAGTGACTAACTAGTACTAGTACTACCATGCAGGCAGTGGTCTCTATGGTTACTGTCTAGTGTCTACTGTTACTATGAGTGATTGTAGATCGCTGTTCTGTGCTAGAAACCCAATCATTCCTGAATGCTAATAAGCTTAGAAACCCAATCATTCCTGACTGTTAATGAGCATATCCTCTGACAGCACTGTCATACTAACGAACCCGACCCTCGCTAGAAGGTGACCTCATGCAATATGGTGACCACCTCTGTCTCAAATGGCACCCTATTCCTATAGGGACTCCCCAGAGCGCTAAGTGGATGAGTGAATGGTCTGCTTTTGCCCAAAGGTCATTACACACTTCTGTTGTGACATGCTGCCTTTGACTGACTCCAAATTTACACTGTCACTCAAATAATACCTGTCAGGATTGGCAAAATGAGAAAAGCAGAAAATGGGAAGAACTAGTTAGAAGTTGAAATGTAGATGACTGGTCAGAGCTTCTTCTTAGGTGCTAGCTTAAAACATAATTGTTGGAAGAAATAACTACTAAAGTCTGTAGTATGTGTAATTTTGGAAATCAACATCAGTGACTAATCCCCACCACACGTTAGTAGGTGACAGGGGTTGTTTAGAGGATTCAATTCAAACGTTGCATAAAATTATCTGGGGGGGGGGGGGGTGAAGAAGGCAAGTGTAAGGTTTTATCACACAGATATTGCAGTTCTGAAATCAAATCGATTAAAAAAAAGTAACGATTCAGTTTATCAAGGCTCTTCTTGGCTGAATATGTGAGGTCTGTCCTCACACACACACACACACACACACACACACACACACACACACACACACACACACGTGCACACACAGACACACAATCTCTCATCCCCTCGTAACAAATAGTTTTCTCTCTGCTGTGGCATGGTAGAGACTGCACCTAGTCACTGATGATGAATGTCCTTTACACCAAAACGCAACCAAGCGCAGCTGAAGACAAGCCCACGATCCTGACCCGAGGTGATCGTTGATTAGCGGCCACCCTCTACCTTGACATGGGGGTCAGAGGGAAGGTCCAGTCTTGGGTCAATACTCCCACAGGGCTCCGATGCTGGGGCTGAGGCCGTCTCCCTTCAGATTGCCTCCCTGGTCTCCGCGCAAGTACTTGCCATTCTTGCGTCGGATGGCAAAGCGTCCGCGCTCCAGGAACTCAAAGATGAAGTCCTCCGGAGTCTCGCCATCTGAACACACGAGCCCAGCGCTGTTCACATACCAGTATTGCCCGCTCACGCCTTAAGGGTCAGACAGAGAGAGTGGGAGAGGGATCAATGACATTGACGATCAATGTCTAACGATTGAGGGAGGTGGTACTGATAACTAGAGTGCAGTAATATGGCCTGTGTGTGCGTCTTGAAATGTAGAGGATCTTATTGACTTCCAAAGTAGAATATTTTTGTGCGTTTATGCGTGTGTGTAAGAGTTCACATATATGCATGCATGTGTGAGACGAGACTCATCACTTCGTTGAAGGAAAAAAATTGACATGTGGGTGCAATTGTCTATCGAGCTCTGTGTGTGTACACAAACCTCTAATGTGGTATGCCCCATTACTGTGTTGCAAAGTGAAGATGTCATAGACAGATCGACCAGCATCGAGCGTGTTGGAGTTCTTGTGGTGGCAGATGAAACCGGTGTCTCCTCTCAGAATCAGCAGGGGCCGGTTAATCATTTTTAGAATCAACAGTTCATCTTCGCCTGACCAACAGGTGGCAGCAGAGGGACAAAGAGTGAGCCAGGGAGGGAATGCAGAGGAATGGCAGTGTAAAGAGGACAATCATGTTGAGGGACAGATGCAGGACAAACCGTAATGTCTGTGGTTTTGATTAATAGGAGCATGCAGGCAAACATGAAGGACAATGTCTTATGGAGTTTTAATGGCATGACGAGTCGAATAAAAGTCAATGCTGCTAAATTCTTACCTATGGCGTCACTGACAGCAAGGAGCTGGCCATTCTTCTTAATGCAGATGTATTTGCCATTGTTGGCTCTTAGCGCCACCCGGTGGCCTATCCACTCCAGTGCAAACATACTGTTGGCTGATCTATACAGTCAAACATCACAGGGGAGAAGACAAAGCCATGAACACAAAATCTCACATTGACTAAAAAAGGTTAACTCCACTTGACATACTATGTGCTTAACAGATATTCTCCCTGTCTATCAATTGCCATTTCCATTATATCTTCTTGTTTATGTGTAGCATTTAATGTGTTCTGTACGTAAGCAAAGTTTCCCTTATAATACAGTACTTATCACTGCATAGTATGAGTCCATATTAGCAGTATTGGGTGTACAATTATTCATTTGCATAGTATGAGTCCATATTAGCAGTATTGGGTGTACAATTATTCATTTTAGTGCATGAATAAGCTACTCTGTTGCAGTAAAGCGGTACTTTTCACCAGTTGTGCCTTGAACTGAAATTCTTAGGTGAATGCCTCTCATGGCCATTGTGCTGCAAGGGCTACACAATATTGTCTTCTACAGATTCAAATTGGATAATTATATAAAACCGTTCATTTGTACTGTAGTCCAGTGATTCTGCACATCCATAGAGTCGTGATATGGTTATCACATTAGTATTATTGGTAGGTACTAGGTAGTAGATGTTAGATGATGTCTCCTCACACTTCAGTGGCGGTTGTTTGGATGCCTCCGTGACCCACCAGGTCCCAGTAGCTGCCCTGGCTGGTACGGAATGTACACATCTTCGTCTCCTTGTCAATTTCCATCTGGAATGTCTCCATGTCGGTCTCGTCCTCCTGATTGGCCGAGAGGCTCACTCCTGCAAAGAGCACATGGATTGGAGAGGGTTGTGTGTCACTAGCCTAATCTCGTTCAGCCAGGGGGTCTCCTCTCCCATCCTGGGGACCCAGAGTATTACTTCCATTCTACCTATCCAATTAGGTACTAATTTAGACTTGGAAACCTGGTGTAAGGAAAGAATTGCCTCGTAGTAGAAGATTACAAGTGGAGTAAGTAGTAAGTAGGAATGGCTTCCTAGTAATTTAGTTGAGAAACATTTTTGGCTGAATAACCAAACCTACATTTTGCATCATTGTGCTTCATTATCATGTCCAAATGATGACCAATGGACTTTAAAGTGGCATTAGGCAACATACTTAGGCTAACAAAATGCCATCAGTAATTCAAATTATGTGAGAGAAAATACAGCCCTCTGTATTTGTCCCTCTGATATCTCACTGCTCGTCTCTCAACCAATTTGATAGCTCTACAAACATGAACTGTGTGAGTGATCCTGTGAGGGACCAGTTCAAGCTTGTTGTTTTACAGCATACTTGTACGATTTTGTAACCCATTTGTCACCCCGGGGTCAATTATCTAATGTGATCCTGGGCTCTACACACCCTCTGCCAACCTGGGGAGAGCAACAGACTTGAACTTGATGCTGCCTTCGTGCATGAGTGACAGCGTGTTCAACCACAATAATAATAATATGATGATGATAATGTGAAGATTAATTCAAGATTAAAGGAGCACTTCACCCATTTTCATGGGTCGGCCATAGCTGAATGGGTGTAAACAGAACGTCACAGGTTCGATTCCCTGCCCTGGCAATGTATCGAGGTCCCTGAGCAGGGGCAGCAATCAGCTGGGTGAAGCTGAGAACTGAACTATGAAATGAAATATTCCATAACTGTATAACACCTCATTTCTGGACATGCATGTCTGTAACCATGCAAGTCGTTGCTATGAGGCACAAATGTTACGTGAAGCTCGGCCAATAAATTAAGCCGACGGGCGACGGGTTGTGTTAGCTGATCAGGTATATTAATACTGGCTTAGAGGCATAAACATGACGTGGTGCTCCACCAATCTGTGAAGGCGACGGTTTTGGTTGGCCAATCAGGGAAGCCGATACATACAATCTCCCTGACCAGAAGCCCAGTCATTGTTGAAGCTGTCATTAAGTGGTTATAACCGAAAAAAGCAAGAAAAAAAAATAAAATTGCCCCATATTCGTCATTTGTTTCTCCTTGTTAACACTGCCCACCAGAAGCCCAGTCATTGCTGTAGGTCAGTGTTTATTTATAGATTTTTGCGAATTGAGAATGTAAGAACCCCCCCCCCCCCCCATTTAATTTCCATTTTATCATATCACATTTATTGAAGATCACAGCACAAAATCAGTGATTTAAATGGATTTTCAATGGGTCCCGGGACCCAGGGGTGGTCTTTTAGATGGGTCCCAGGGACATTTTATGACTCTTACTTCAACGACGTTAGAGTACAGTACTGCATCCCAGGACCCCCAGAGGGGGTCACTCAAATGACAAGCTTTAAAGTCATGGATTACAACCAGCCAGGGCTACTCACTGCAAAGGGGTTTTCATTAACCACCTATGAATCATATGAAACTTGTATGGCACAGACACACATGCATGCATGTATGCATGTAGTACGTACACAGTTTGATTTCTAAATCATTGTGATCAAAACATCAGCCATACAGTATTCTTGAGGGGTGCTAGCCTCTCCTATATACAGGTTTAATGTTTGTTTTTAGTTAAACAAACATTTACAAACGCCATTGGCAATGAAGGGAAATTTACGTCATCTTGTCCCTAACACAAACATTAAATGCCATTAACCATAAAGAAAGTGTAATGTTTGTTTTGTCCGTGTTTGTTTTACATATATTAGCGCCCCTCACTTCACACAGGTGTGATTTTTCATTTTCAACCTACCAAATGGTACTATTATGCTAAATGTTTGTACTGTAATAAACGGCGGTTGTTGTCTGTCACTCAACCATGGTGCAGAATGTGGAAGACTAAATCCCACATTAGATGGATCCCTGAACATCCCTGAATAATTTTCTTAATCCAATAACACTGGTCCATGCACGTTACCCCTTCATCTCTTCCCCCTTACCACCCTTTATTCTCTCTGCCCCATCCCCCTTTACATTCTTCCTTATTTCTGTCCCCCCCTCACCCCCCCGTCACAGCAGGGCTCTGACATAATCAGCTTTGGAGTACCAACCCACCCAAACCTTCAATCCCCTCAATGAAAGAATAAAAGAACAAAACAACATTATAATCAGGAAAATACCAGAGGATTTTGCAGTCCACGCTTGGCAGGATGTACAGATAATTACCTGCCCCTCTCGACCCCTGTGGCAACTAAGACGTGAGCATTCAGTTGTGAGGAGAACACGCTGAAGAAATACGTAAACAGTAAACACTGATCTGCGTTCATACCACAGCCTATCACAGAGGCAGCACACCCACCCGCACTGTTATTTTAAGTCAATCATCTAAAGTAAACATAGTCACTTGGTGTAACCAATTAAGTTAACATTAATTTAAATTTCATTTGAATTCTCAAAGTCCCCCTCCTATACTATGCAGCCATGCACTAGCCTTTAGATGCCCATCATCCACTTTCATTCCAGCTCAATGTCATGCTTTGTTTACCAGTCCAGTGTGTCTATTTCACACTAATTCAGCCCAGATATGATCCGTGGACAGGGCTCAGCTGGGGCCTCGCAACGACTATCTGATAGACCAGAGAAAAGAGACGGAAGACGGCGGAGAAGAAATGGAGAACAACAGAGAGAGAGAGATTGGATGGGGGTGGAATCTGAGCCAGGAATCTGCAGGATATCAGTAGCTGTGTTGAAGACTGCTTTATCACAGAGGCCATCTCTGACACCTCAGCTGGTCAAGTATGTTGTAACCACACTCGCTGGTGGCTAATTTATAATTAGTTGTGTTTTGCCAGCCCAAAATAGCTGAATTCGTTTTTTGTTTGTTCATTTGTAATTTTGAATTAGGCTACACAGTCATATGATGAAGTATCAATTAGGTTGACGGCAACCATTGGGCAATCACACACAGACGGATACAAGCACACACGTGCATGCAAATTCTTACTTGCCCGTGCATGAAGCGTCCACTCAAACACCAACACACACACACACACACACACACACACACACACACACACACACACTGCCCCAGTAGTGCCATGTTTTGGACCAGACCCCAGATCCAGCTCGACTTTCTGGTGGTGTCCTGCCTGGAAGCAAGAAGTGGAGCAGACCTGACTAATCCATCAGCGACAGACCGCTCTGACATCCATTATTAATGGTAAGGTGATGCCCCTCTATCCCTCTGTTTTCTTCCTGCTTGCAATCCTTCATCCTTCACAATTGCATTTTTATTTCTCTTTTGCTTTCCCTCCATTCATTTGTCTTTCTGCTCTGTTTGTGCCTGAGGGGTGTGGGTGTGTGTCTGTGCGTGCGTGCGTGCATGCGTGTGTGCATGTGTGTAAATGCAAGTGTTTACTTTCTTGGACAATGGACATACACACAAACGTTTGTATGTATTTGAGACGAGTGTGTCTGTCTTTGGCATATAATTTTTTCCTTTCCCAGATCACTCTGGAGTAAAGGACACAGCAAGGTGTTGAGAGACAATCACTCACTCACGCACGCGCACACACAAGCTGTAAGTGATGAAAGGGGATTCAACCTGTCTCTCTACAGATGTACTTTCCCAATTGTTTACATAGGTATTGCTGTAGGGTTTTCACAAAGGTTTTGCCGAAATCATGGGACAATGATGCTGCAGTCACTAGCAGTGGCTACTGTTTCTGGATGCAAATGTAGCAGAGCTGACCTAGAATGTACCCCCACCCTTCCCCTGTACCTCCTCAATGTACCTATTATGCTATGACCCGGTCAGCTTCTCTGCTTTGACTCTGGCACTGTCTGTTCTTTTGGATTATTACAGACTCTGTATTTGACTCTACCAAGTACCACACTTACAATACATGGACTACCAGGATGTGCTGATGAAAGAATGACTTATTATTCACTCATATATTAATTGCTAATAGACCAGATACTCACTTCTGAAGCCTGTGTTGACTCAACATATTCTGTTGATGGTCTATAAAGTATAGTATAGATATGGATAGACTCTACATATCTATTGATATATTTGATGGTGATGGATTTATGTTCACATATTCATTCATAGAATCACTGGTGATAGACTGTACATTTATACTTATTAACGCACCCTTAATGACCAATATGGAGCCTATAGAGTAGTAGAATAGAATAGTCCCCACTCCTTTGGGGTGTTTTTGTCACATTATTTGTATAGTATAAAAGTACATGAAAAGGTGAAATTTGTCCTCCCTTTTTACCCATCCTATAACAACTAAACTAGGACGTAGGACCAGTGAGCAGCCATTAATCAGGGAGTCATTCGGGGTTAAGAATCTTGCTCAGGGACACACATCAACACATTGCTGACCTGGCCTGAAATTGTACCTGGGAAAAACTAGGGGCCCTGGTTCCCCAGGCGGGCTCACCAACTGAGCTCATTGCTTGCCCCCCGATATTGCTATATCTTTTATTTAATCCTTAATTTTATTTTATTTATTTGCTCTTGTCTCTACCTGTTCCTGTGTCTTACTTCTGTTGTGACACATGATCCCCCCTCCAACAACAAGAACACACACACGCTCGCGTGTGTGTGCTTGTTTGTGTTGTAACGACTCCCTTAAAGCCAACTAATTACAGCAAGTGACTGAATGTTAGCACTAAACCCTGTGTTTTCGATCCAGGCATTTCCTGTATTAGTGTTAATTTTCAAATAGTCGACCTGACACCTCAGGGCTGATGGGAGCACAGACTGAGGCGTGGATTTATGTGCAAACACACAGGTGACAATAGCGAATGCCCACCTGTCTACCCACCTGCTCCTATTGTCCTCCAGTCCTCTGAGAGTCCTGCTTCACTTACATATCCTCCCATCCCCCCTCCACCTCATCTCATTTGAGCTTCCATGCTAACAGTGGTTAGCATGGAAGTATTTCGCCAATCGAAAGTGCTTCTGTTTTTTTCTTCGGAATTCCTTTTTTTGTTAGTTTTTTTTTACCTCCTTTCACTTTTTGTCATCTTTCCATCACATTTGCAGAGCACACCAAAACCTGCGTCAATTTAAAACCACTCAGAGTTAAATGAACACTTTTCGTATTGAGGGTATTTTTCTGTAACGGCTTATCGACTCCCATTCTCTCTCTCTCTCCTATGCCACTTCCTCACTTACTGGTTACTGTCTCATTGTCGCAGCCCTGCTTCTTCTCCATTGTCTCATGGCCATTCTTTCCTTATTTATTCGGGGTTAGACTTAGACCTTCAACCCTGCACTTGTCGATTATTATTTACACAACAGTCTCCCTTCCCCATCATTCATACTGTGCTGTGTGGTGGTGTAAGTGGTGTATTTGGCCAACATTGGAGGTGCAATCTTAAAAGATATAGCCGTTTTCGACATTTCCACACTCATACTGTACGTGTTACCATTGAAAATGGAGGATCCTTAAAAGTATCAGTGGTTTTTCTGGTTATATTCTCATAGCAGTTTTTGTATTGAACTGTACCCATTCCACAAACTGAATACAAAATCAATTTCAATCAATCACTACTTTTTCAACAATGCATATTTTAATCAGTTCAACCCTATGGGCCCCATTCTGGGCATGTCATAATAGGTGAACTTTTGGCAAAAAAAATCTTGTGAGCTTGTAGATGGGCTATTTCTGTGTAGAGGGATTTCCCTTTTTTGTCTTTCATGGTCAACGTACCAGTAATTACCTTGAAGACACCTGCCAACAAAAATCACACCCGTGTGAAGTGAGGGGCGATCTTACCATCATACATCATCATCATTCCGGCCAATCAGAATTCACCTTCGTCTTTAATGTTTGTGTTGTGCAATGTTTGTGTTTACACGGACACTCAAAATTGTCCATTCATTGTCAACAGGATTTAATGTTTGTGTAGGACAAAGTTTGTGCACACACTAAAAGCTGGACATACATATTGCGTTAATATTGTAGATGATGCTACTGAAACATGTTGAGGCAAATTACTGGTTGCTCCAAACGAAACCCACACCGTGCATGAAATGACACAGGAGTGTGGTCTCCAGCAACCCTGTCTAACACATGGGTGTTAATAGTGTTAACTTGGGTTGCAGTTAAAAGCATCATGTTTGCGAATGCAGTGAGCACTTACTATGAGACCTAGCAGATCATTTCTGTGTGTCCGTCTGTGTGTCCCCCCTTTGTGCCCATATATGGAGCTGAGTGATTTGTTTGTGATTGATGCAACAGACTCCATATTTGGACGTATAGCTGCTTTGGGGACTCCTTATATGGTTATGGCTAAGTTAAAAACATAACTTAAAAATAACTTAACTTAAAAAAATAATAACTTAAAAATAAATCTTAAAAAAACCCAAATATGTACGAGCTGCGTTCGCTTCCCGCGTTTGCGCGTCTTACTGGTGTATTTATTGCGACTGCAGGTCGCATTTACTATGAAAACGCACATTTCCCATCAGTCCGTCCGTTCCTCACCCCACGCCATATACTGTATGGACTGATACCTGTCCATTCAAACTCTAAATGGGTCTGCCCCAAAATTATTAGTGCAGCTGCGCCCGGAAGCTGGCGAAAACTAGAGACACCCTTAGATCTCCATACATGGAGCTGACCTGTTCTGACATTCCATATGTTTATCTGACCTCATCAAACCCTACTCAAGCCACACTCCATATGTGCTAAAGCGCCAGCACTCGCCCAGCAGTCTGATGCGTCTTACTGGTTAGAATGAGCTTAGGCTCTTCACTGCTGTGTTTTTGAGGGCATACACAGGTAAAGTTTAATGTTTGTCTTTAGTTCAATGTTTGTTTTGGACACGCCATTGACATTGAAGGGACAATGTACGTCATAATGTACCTCATTACGTCATATTGTCTCTTTATTGTTAATGGGGTTTGTGGTGGCACCGTTTGTTTTACATAACCATTACATCACCTAATCAACATGAGTTAGTTAATTAATATATTAGCGGCCCTCATTTCACACAGGTGTGATTTTTTAATTGTATTTCATACTATACTTTTTTTTGTGTTCTATTTGATTTTATAGACAGGCATTATTTTTGCTTGCATTGAGTTAAGGCTCATACATACTCCAGGGTGAAGTGATAGGTTATCACCACGTGAGGTGATAAGCTATCACCTCAAACTAGAGTATGTATGAGCCTTTAATCTCTCAATGTGACTTGTATTGAATTGATGTGAATTTGAGTCTGTTCACCTGTTTGCCATTATACACATTGTAGATTGGTAAATTGATCCACCATTAGCACTGGTCTTAACTCTGTTAATTGGTCACACCCATCTGATCTGTAATTGGTGTCACCTGTGTACTCACTGTACTTGCATGCTACACATACCTTTCCTTTAGTCCTAAATAAATCACTGGAAGTGGAATCGGCAGCTACAAGTGAGCGGCTACTCTTTTGTATTTCCAGATTTAGTCCCGAAAATAACAGAAATTACATAACAGAAAATATATAATATTGTTATCTATGTTTAGCTGTGCTCAGCTGTCACAGTGATTGAGACCTGTGCTGGCCTGGGATTGAATCCCACCAGGGCCCTTTCTGCTTTCCCTCTGTCTGTCTGAATACAAATACTGCAGGGAATGGACTTCCCAGTCTCCTTGTTTTTTAGAAGTATCCGTTAATTATCCAGCTATCCAAAAAGATCAGGGGCCCTGGCTTCATGAAGGCTCTGGCCCTGAGGTTAGAAGCAGCTTGGGTTTCTGAAAGCAGACCCCCCCACCCCCTTAGCTTCCATGCACAAGGGCCTGGCTTTATCAATAATTCAACATGCTCAACTCACCTCACCACTCTGCAACGGGACTGTCTACTGTATGTGGGTGAGTGTGTCAGAGAAAGAGAAAGCTTTTTTGTTTGTGCAAGGCAAGACTGCAAGACAACGTGTGTGTGTGCGTGTGCGTGTTTGTGCAATTCCGTTGTATGTGAGCATATGAGCCTTCTGTGTGTTTGTGTATTAATGTGCACCTAGACACATGTGCATCAGTGCTGTAGCCTAGGTTTTTTTCAGACGGTATATCATAATTATTCCTTGTGCGACATGCATGCGTAATGGGCAATACGCTCGCAAGTGGTCAGTGGATTAAATCATTAGCAGACGGTATACGATTAAAGTAAAACTTCGGCACGGCATATATAGCGTATAAGACTACACTACTGATGTGCACATAGCGGCATGTTTGTGTATCTTTGCACATGCTTGCCTCTACTTGTTTCTGTCTGTCAAACATATTGGTTAAGTGTGTGTGTGTGTGTGTGCGTGCGCACGCCACATGCTTTATCTATTCTGTCGTCTCTGTCATCTAGCCCCGAGGCCAATCAGTTCGCCTGGACTCAGCCATTTGGTTATTGCCTCCAGCTCCCACGGCTAAGCAGGAACAATGAGCGGACCGGGCAGCTCTACAGTTACAGCACCCAGGGCTAAGGTAACACTACACTGCAGACAAGAAGGATGGGCGTCATGGCCAAGTATGGTGACAAACACGATTGGTGTGCACTTATCCGTCCCCTATATGCCAGTTCCAAATAAGTCCTCCGGCCTTCGAGACAATCGAGGGCTGAGCTCACAGGGGGCCCACAGGGGCCTTTAATAAAGCTACGGTTTAGAATACATGTGAACTCACAATTATGTTTGTTTAAACACTGACCACATATTGTGCTGCTTTTGATCATATCGAGCCGAATTAGAAGGACTTTGAAGCACACATGGGAGGGGGGGGGGGTAATTCATCAGTATGGTATTGTGCTGACGTGCCCACATGCTGATTAAATAACCCACTCAAACAGGCCTGGCCCAGCAACAAAGCATTAATGTGCAATGAACAACCACAGGAAATGTTTTTGTCCACTAGCTGGCCCTAGTGGAAAACCCAACAGCCACTTTCACTGTTTTACCAGTGGAGTCTCACCTACGCGGGCGTTTGTGGTTTAACAGCACTTCGCTGATGGCTGGCTGGCAGCTGTACTGATAGAGCAGCGTTTTTGTGTTATCCTGTTAGCGTTATTGTATAACTGTACTTTTTTTTGTTGCAAAACTGTTAATGAAGTATTCAATCAAGTAGGGTCTTTGGGTCCCATCAAGTAGGGTCACATTGTAGGGTCTTTAAATAAACTCTCACCAGACAGCAGCATACAGTGTATTACAGCAGCTCTGCCTGAGGCCCAGAAGCCTAATGTCTGCTTTGGCTGAGGGATATTCCCTTTTGCCCAATTCACCTTGCTTCCCTTATTTTGCGGAAGTCTCCATTTCTTTGTATTACATCTAGGACGTTTACAGAAAAAAGCCTGAAACTTATGACGATACTGTCAAATGATTTATTTTAATAAATACTGATTATCCTTTGACAACATTTTCTCCGAAATGGACAAACAAGCTTTTAAAATGACGTAGTCCTTTGTTTATAGTGACCTAATCCTCCACTGTACATAGAATAGATGAACAGAACAGGCACGTGTTCAAAACGAGATGACGCACTCGGTTCTCCCATATCAGCCGCATCAATCATGTTTTCCTGGAAAGATCCAGCCAGAGCCAGTGTGATGTCCTTCCACAGATAAATGGAGACAGGCACATGAACACCACGGACTACATTACCCATAATTACCATGCAACCCCTATCAGCTGTCAATCATTTGAGAGAGGGGTCTATTCCCTAGGCCGCGCATATTCACCGTGTCCACTCGCTGAAGTGCTTCCTCTGCATGCCAAAGCTCAGCTTTCTTAGGGTGTATCGGTGTACAGGGTGAATACGTATAGGCTAGTAGTAGTAATTGTATAGTAGTATATGTAGTGGTCCCTGTGCTTTATTATGTATGTGTGCACCGTGTCAGCTGTGTCCTCTTGTGATTACCGTCGGCCAGCATCTAAGGGGAACCTTTGACCATGTACTCGTAATTGGCTCCTGTGATTCTGTGCACGGCCTCCTCTAATCACCTTGTGTGTGCCTTGACAGTTTGGTATGTAGAATCTAACTAGGTCTCCTGAAGCTGTGTGTGTGTGTGTGTGTGTGTGTGTGTGTGTGTGTGTGTGTGTGTGTGTGTGTTTTCTTAGTCTTGTGCGTGGTTTTGTGTGTGTGTGTGTTCTTAGTCTTGTGCGTGGTTTTGTGTGTGTGTGTGTGTGTTCTTAGTCTTGTGCGTGGTTTTGTGTGTGTTCTTAGTCTTGTGCGTGGTTTTGTGTGTGTTCTTAGTCTTGTGCGTGGTTTTGTGTGTGTTCTTAGTCTTGTGCGTGGTTTTGTGTGTGTGTGTGTGTTAGTCTTGTGCGTGGTTTTGTGTGTGTTCTTAGTCTTGTGCGTGGTTTTGTGTGTGTGTGTGTGTGTGTGTTCTTAGTCTTGTGCGTGGTTTTGTGTGTGTTCTTAGTCTTGTGCGTGGTTTTGTGTGTGTGTGTGTGTGTGTGTGTGTGTGTGTGTGTGTGTGTGTTCTTAGTCTTGTGCGTGGTTTTGTGTGTTCTTAGTCTTGTGCGTTGTTTTGTGTGTGTGTGTGTGTGTGTGTGTGTGTGTGTGTGTTCTTAGTCTTGTGCGTGGTTTTGTGTGTGCCATGATCCTACCTTGTCTTAAAGAGACATATCGTCCGTTCCCTGCCATCATCACCACCTGCGGGTGGCTCTCCTCCAGATCAAACAGCTCGTCTTTGCCCGGCTTGGAGCAGCGTCCGGACCTCAGGGTCCCCGAGGGGCCCATGGGGGACAGGTACTTCCCCTCGCAGTCTTTAAACGCCAGCTTCCCACTCTTCAGCTCCAGTGTGTACGCCGTGGCCCTGCTGCTCTGCGCCACCAGCTTCCCGTCGTTGCTGAGGTAGCGGCTGTCGCAGGTCTTGATGCAGTACCTCCCGTCCAGGTACTCCAGGGTGAGCAGCGCCGCCACGCCCCACGGAATGTTCCGGTCCGTCGCGATCTCGCCGTCCTCCACGGAGAGGTGCGCGTAGCGCCGACGCGCCACCGAGAGCAGGTTGGCCTGCGGGTGGAGCGCCAGGTGCATGGCCCACAGCTCGGTGCTGCTGATGAGCTGGGCGAAGCAGGACAGGTAGTCACGAGTGCCGCCGAAGAAGCGCAGGTGCTGCTCGGACTGCAGCGCCCAGCGCCCGTCCGACTGCGCCACGATGAGGAAGCGGCAGTCGGAGTTGCGTCCCTCTGCCTCACAGGTGACCTTCCCGTCCTTGTCGGAGGCCAGGTAGCGTCCCAGATGGCTGCGTAGGTACACCACCTGCCAGTCCTGCGTGTCCTGCTCCAAAGTCCAGATCTGCTTTTTCTTCCGGCTGGGAGCTGACGCATTGATCTGGGAGAGAGACGAGGATGGCTTATGTTATGAACGCAGCTCTCATGTTGAAGAATATTCTGAAGAATGTGATTGTACTCAAATCAGTCCATGAAGGCCACCGGGTTACTTGGCCTTTATGAATGCTCTGTTGTTTAGTGCTGCTATTCCCATTCTCCCAACATGATGGATAAAGTTACCTCCTTCTGTACACAACAATCCTCCTCTTTGTGTTTGGTTTGATATCTCGCCTAGAACTTTGCCATAATCTGTGTGTTTGGGTGTAACTCCAGTTACCATTAAAAAACATGTAGAATACATGTCCTCTTCCACACTGTAGCCACCTCTACTGTAGAATAATCCTCAGGGGAAGGCTGCTATAGCTTCTATCCCAACACAGTTTTTGGTGGTACAG
>NC_137879.1:20740330-20745330 GCF_963924005.1 Protomyctophum bolini | reverse complement strand
TCCTATGTCCATCTTTTAGTGTGTGCACAAACTTTGTCCTGCACAAACATTAAATTCCCATTGACAATGAATGGACAATTTTACGTCCTAGTTTAAACACAAACATTGATATGTTGTACAGAAGGCAACTGCCAGTAAGAAGTCGGTGATGATGATGTACGACGATAAGATCCACACGATTGAACCATTTCAAAATGTTTTTGGAAATACTAAAATATGCTATATTATAAGTTTAGGGATAAGGGGTAAGGCCATGTGCAAGATATGGCCCTAAGAGTAGGAAATGCAATGGAAACAAATAGCGTCTGACTAGAACAAATATTAGTTTTAGTCACATACTGTAATACTGCATGTGCATAGGGAGGTTTCGTACTTTATACCAACAGGGGGCGCTCCTGTTCCATATACAGAATGACCAACATGCAGCCTCAGCATTTTCTGTTTAGATGATACTTGATTGTTTGATATATTTCTACAGCACAGTATGCCTCTATATGTATATCTATATGTTAAATTACACAATACATTAATTTAACTTAAAATTACATTTTAATTGTAAACCTGCTCTTTCTAATCTAGGGCATGTATCTGCCATTTCAGATCTAACCGCTATACAGATACATTTGGGAAATTTCATTCATAAAGCCATCCGACCCGTCTAGATTTGAAAAGATACTCACTTTTGGAGATCAAATCACTTCACAGTGCATTATACAATATACAGTACATTCACTTTGCTCTTCTACATGGCCAAGTCAACTGATCTCCCCTTGGTAAGAAGAGCTTGTGTGTGTGTGTGTGTGTGTGTGTGTGTGTGTGTGTGTGTGTGTGCGTGTGCATGTGTGTGTGTGCACGGGTGCGTGTGTGAATTCAATACTCCTTATCTTTGAAATAACGGACATGAATTGGAAATCAGAGACCTACATTTGCATACTATAGAAGACAAGACTATCAAGAAGATAGCCTCTCCCTTTCTCCTTTCTATCTCCTATCTCCATCGCACTCTTCCTGCTTCCTCTCTTTCTGCTCTCTCTCCCACTCACCCGGGCCTCATTACTCTCTAGTATGTTCTCCCTCGCTTTCTTTTTCCCTCTCTCTTAATCCCTATTTACCCTCTAGCCACTGTCAGCACAAGGGTGTGTATATATAATATAATAAATAAGCAATCTATGACTTCACAATGCGGAAATGCTTGAAAGCGTCCCACCTATGACATGCCCAGAATAGACGACATGCTGGAAGTGGTTACACACGACCTCTGGTCTGCAAAACACAGAGCAAGAGGACGACATGCTGGAAGTGGTTCCACACGACCTCTGGTCTGCAAAACACAGAGCAAGTGTGCAAGGAAGTCAGCAGGAGAAGCAAGAACAGGAAATCACGTTCATCCCCCCCTCCCCCCCAAGAAATAGCAGTTTGCCGTTACTGTTATCAATGCCATTATTTTCATTTCTTTCACTAATATCACTATTATTGTATGTTCCCTCCCATCCACGCGTCCTATCCCACGCGTCATTAGCTCGCTCACTGTGGCCCCCAGGGGCCGTTGTCATTGTCTGTTGACGCACCGACGCTTCCTCCTGGAGCCGTTGGCACGGCGACGCCTGCCGATGGCCAGGCAACCAGATGTTTTTCTTTTTTTGGGGCGGAGGGGGGGGAGGCTGTGCCAGGTTCACCGTGGCAACTGCGGAATGGTGCTTTAGAAGCCATTATGGCGCTCCTCTGATGACACTCAAATAGCTATCATTACACCTCCTCCAAGGAGACAGAGAGAGAGGGAGGGAGGGAGAGGTGTGGATAGGCATGAGGGAAGAGAGGGACAGAGGAATGGAAAGAGGAGGAGGAGGAGAAGAGAGAGAAAGGGGGTGAAAGCGGCAGGGAGAAGAGAGATTTGAGAGAGAAAAAGAGGAGATGGGGGAGACAGATTGAAAGAATGAGAGGAAGAAGGAGGGAAGGATGGAATGGAATGGTGAGCAGTGGGAGATAGTTAAGGGTGGCGAGAGACGTGTGTGTGTGTGTGTGTGTGTGTGTGTGTGTGTGTGTGTGTGTGTGTGTGTGTGCATGTGGGTGGGCGGGGGTGGCAAATTACATAGACAGAGGGAAGGAAACTGAGTTAAAGATACATATAGCGAGCATGCGGGTGCAGGGATGAGAGAGAGAGAGAAGGGGACAAGAGAGAGGGTGGGGGGAATTTAAAATGACCATTTCTGAGTTAACAGCCCCCAGCTTTCTCTACCCTATTAAGTCCTATTCTCCCATTACCTGGAACTGCAGGGTGCCCACTGCCCCCCCCCCCCCCCCCCTCTGTACCCCAAGTGTTCTCCTGGCCCTCTAACCCCTTCTCCTCTGCTCCTCAGATTTACGTGTTCTCCCTCTTCCTCTCTCCTGCACACTCCTCTTCCTCCCCTCATCACTCCTCTTCCTCTCTCCTGCACACTCCTCTTCCTCCCCTCATCACTCCTCTTCCTCTCTCCTGCACACTCCTCTTCCTCCCCTCATCACTCCTCTTCCTCTCTCCTGCACACTCCTCTTCCTCTCTCCTGCACACTCCTCTTCCTCCCCTCATCACTCCTCTTCCTCTCTCCTGCACACTCCTCTTCCTCCCCTCATCACTCCTCTTCCTCTCCTCATCACTCCTCTTCCTCCCCTCATCATTCGACCACACTTCTCCCTCCTCACACCTTTGCACTGCTGCTTTCTCTCTAGTTCTCTTTCATGCTGTTCTTTCTTTTCTTTCTTGCTTGAATGAATGTGTGCATGCTCCCTCCGCTCACCACGCTGTAGCCTCTTGAAGCAATCTGCCACAGAGCTCTATGGTTTATAATTTTCCAATGATTATTACAGCCATCGTTGTATTTTATTATGATAAAGTGGGTTGGAAATCTCTCTTGCAGGTCGCAAGTTTACTGGATATTCAACACGTTCACAAACGCACCTTAGATTACCAGATACCAGTCCACGTAAGAACAGTCAACAAGGAAAGACTGCTTTCATTTATGCTCCACACAAATGGAACAAACTTTGGGACTCTCTGAAACTGGTTCGATTTGAGTGTCCACACTTTTTTGACGTGAGGCTACTTTCAAAATGACCAACGAGACCCAAAAGAATATATATATCCTGTTATAGTATAATAGTAGTAGTAGTAGTAGTAGTAATAGTTGAAAAATCACACTTGTGTGAAGTGAGGGGCGCTCTTATCATCACACATCATCATACATCACATTCCGTGCTCAGCCAATCAAATCATCACAAACGTCATTCCGGCCAATCACTTTTGACGTTTTCACTTTTCTGCCCTCACTTTTGTCCTCAATACGGACTATATTGTGTGTTTTATATGCTGTGATCAGGGCGTCCTTGAAAAAATTATCTTGCTCTCAATGGGCTTCCCTGAATACAGAAAAGAAAGTATATTAATGTATGTCTGTCTATTTCTCCTTTTATCCCCCCCCCCTCCCTCCCTCTCATCTTCTGTCCCTAAAGGTGTATCCTTCTGTCATGTCAGCTGGTTTTCAGGACCCAAACAGGATGCACACAGCGATTATTTGGACTATCAAGGAAGACGTATGCGTAGCCTGCAGCCGACACTATCTCTAGTGAGTAGTGACACCTGTCTTTCTGTTACCTTCGGGACTACAACAACAAAAGTTAAATTGTATGATAGTGACTAAATGGTCTTCTGCATGAATAGGACACCTATGTAAGAATGCAAGGTTGTGTCTGTCGTCCTGTCTATTGAAACGTAGGAATCGTCACGTTAAACTTGGAGTAAGTTCAGTGCGTTAATTACACTTTCAACGTTAAATTAACATTAACATTTCACTGTGCAATAAGTAGAGAATCTGAGAAAATAGGTGAAGTCTATAGGCTGAGATGAAAGAGAAACATGATCGATATACAAACAAATCCTCAATTTTGCTTACACTCAATTCTACTGAATGTCCCCTTGGGAATAAATAGGTTTTTGTCACGCACATACCTTGTGATCCCAAACACAAGCACATCGCTGCAGGCTACGTTGTCTTGCTGACACCTAAATAACCCCTCACAGACTTTTTTTCTAACCCCTACATTTACCACTAAAGCCCTGTTTTATACTTTGGCTGTCCTAAAATAGCCAAAATAGATACATTGTGACATGTAACTTTAAAGCTTGTAGATCTACTATTTTGAAAATATTTGAAAATGTTTCGCATATAATGACATGCCCAAGATAGGCACACCAGGGTTAATGTGGTCAAGGCAGGGTAGCAACTTAAGATAGGCACACCAGGGTTAATGTGGTCAAGGCAGGGTAGCAACTTAACGCAATCCCCAAGTATGAAACATCACGGTGTCTTACTCAAGTTATCTTTTGACAAGGCTTCCCATTGGCAGGACAAACAAACCCTCTGCTTACAACAACACAGTCTGTCTGTCCAACCCTATTGCAGATGTAAGTCACATCTGCAACACTATTCCTCTTTACCCACCCCCCCACTCTCACACACACACACACACACACACACACACACACACACACACACACACACACACACACACACACAGTTATGCACACACATGAGTATAATATACTCAGCATTTTGCAATGCATCTGTCCAAGCAGTGGTCCCTTCTCACTGCTACTCACAGGGCCACCCCCATCTCCTCTCCCATTTCCTGTGTCCATCTGTCTTATTCTGTCCCCGGTCTCTCTCTCTCTCTCTCTCTCTCTCTCTCTCTCTCTTTCTGAAGAAGGCCCCTTTTCCCTGTCTTTTCTCCTCTCAATATCCCATGCCCCCCCCTCTCTCTCTCTCGTTCTTTCTCTTATTTAATTTTTTATTCCACCCATTTCTCGTCTTTCAACTCTCTGCACCCAGCTCTTCTCCTCCTGAACTCTGTCCATGGGGGCCGTAGTTTAACTCTGTTCCTCCTGTCCATGGGGGCCGTAGTTTAACTCTGTTCCTCCTGTCCATGGGGCCGTAGTTTAACTCTGTTCCTCCTGTCCATGGGGGCCG
>NC_137879.1:20710330-20732830 GCF_963924005.1 Protomyctophum bolini | reverse complement strand
GAGACATATATACCCAGCCATTATTAGTCTAACCAAATCAGAACATTCCATATCCGTTTCAGCATTCAGGTGTCCATTTTGTACTGCACTTAATGTTCCCTTGCCTATCGTATGGCCCTGCCAATGTTCCCTTGCCTATCGTATGGCCCTGCCAATGTTCCCTTGCCTATCGTATGGCCCTGCCAATGTTCCCTTGCCTATCGTATGGCCCTGCCAATTGTCAATAAAAGCCTGCACGGCTGGAAATTAGTTTGTTTTACATGGAGGTTCTTTTCTCTCTCTGCGCCATCGTGCCCCGCAACGTACACACAGCATGCGATACTAGTATGTGTCCCGTCTATCAATGTACACACAGCATGCGTTTACAGTATGTGTCCCGTATATCAGCGGCCCCAAAGTGTTTGGGGGGAAACTGATGGAGAGAATGGATGGACGGGGGAAGTAGAGCATCGCAGAGAGGAGAGAGGGGGAGAAGAGAGAGAATCTGTGTGACTTTGAGTCTGAAAATAAGCAATCTACAAGCCCACCCTGTGTTACGATACAATGCGTTCTGAGCTTGTAGGTCAGCTATTTTTTGCAAAGAAAATAATTATAATTTGGTTTAACATACATTTAAAATGTATAATTAAATGATTACATTGTGATAATACAAAAATAAAACATACATTTAAAATATGCTGTATCAGACAGTCTACATTTCCCGAAAGGAAATGCATGTACTTAATTCAGTCTGACCAGATGCAGCGATAAAACATATCCCTACCGGAAATGAATGACCAGAGGGGGATATCAAAAGCAGAGGCAAATTGAACCCTGGCCACTACGACACTCACTCCTGTCCTGATGTTCCTCCCCCACCAATGTATTAAAAATGTGTTTACACAGTGTTCAGATCAGCTGTAGCGCAAATTACACGCATATAGAGATATAAACTGGAAACAGATGGGATTGCCTCTACTGAAAATAATGGTTGGTTTTTGGTTTAGTTTACATGGTCTGCATGTTTTCCCTCACATATCTCCAAACCGCTCCGGAATTAATTGATAAATTGGCTAATTCTCGGTTTCGTTTAAAGAAAGAAAAACAGGTGCGCTTCCTCTGGAAACTGCCCTTGGTTGAGGCAGTGGGTGCTCAGCTTTGAAAATAACTCAGAAACCAACTAAATGGAAAAAGCGACACTCCAAAATAAAAGATGCGAGACTGGCTCAGATGCAATTTCTCATGTGTATTTGCGAACACTGACGCGTTTTGGCAGAGCCTTCTTCAGAGCAGACTAAAAGGTTTTTTAGTCTGCTCTGAAGAAGGCTTCGTTTGTTTGTTGGTGGAGGACATTTTGACTGGATGGGCAGTTTGGACACTGGTGCGTAAATGGGAGACTGGTATAATAATGAACTTAACTCTGACTGACAATGGAGCATGTGGAGGAAGCTAGGTTTTACTCATTACCTGTAGCACACTTAAAGGGGAATTTCTTCCTAAAATGCTTATTTTAGCTTTTAAAGTACTTCTCTGGTTCCATTAAGGCTCCTCCAGGTGTTGTCTTTCACATTGGTCCCTTTCTGGTGTACCCCCCATTTCCCTGTTAGCCCCTCTGCATCGTATCATTGCAGCCCAGGGTTCTATCTGTTTTCCGCCTTTAAAATCTGCACAAAAGTCATATTATGGATATGTATGGAATCCGTATGGTGTCTGCTATCATATTCCACCGTCAGTGTCCCTCTCACTTTCCGTAGTTATTGTTTACTTCCTATTTTTACCAAGAGCCGTTCACAGTTTAGTCTCGCGATACTTCCGGGTCACCTCAGTCACCAGGCTGAATTATGCTACAGAAGTTACCGAGACTTAAGAGGGTTTATTTTGTTACTCACTCGTACAGGTACATTACAATACAAGCAACACAATGTTGGTGGGGCATGTTTCACAAGAGTGTGCTAAGTTAACAACACTAATGCAGTGAAAGTAATAGAAATTATATATGAAAGTAAAGTTGGATATAGTAACTAAGAAAGGCAGGTATAACTAAAACCTCTAGCAGTGGGAATATGTGCAGAATATGGGGGACTAATTTGGTATCTGGATATAATAATGGACGGCAAAAAGATAAAAAAATAAATAAAAGCGGTAAAAAGATTAAATATTTGAACATTGGCGCTGTCTGCCGTTACCGTCGCCGGTTCTGGCTGCCGTGCCGTCCTGTTCTGTTTCTAAAATGACTTGCGGTTTGCCGTCTACCGCTTGCCTGATCCCATGTGAACGCAGCATTAGCCCTGGCCTTTGAGACACCCCAGCACTTGTCACCTGCTGTCATTTGTGTCCTGCAGGGATGGGATGGAGCTCCATGTGGTGTGATCAGCTGACCGTACGGCACCAACTACTGGAGGGCTAACCGATCCTGGGAAGAGCTTCTCCCATACTAACCAGTATGAAGAGTGGAAGAACTTCAGGACCTTTTCTAAGACCCTGAACGTCCTCAGCTGCTAATGATACACTGATACAGGCCTTGTCTCACCTTCTCTGTCACAGTCTCTGTGTGCATCCTACAGAGGTCAGGTTCTCTCCTGTGAACACTGAGGTATATGAAGCTGCTCACCCACACTGGGTTCCCATTGATCAATATAGCATGGAAGACCTCTGCTGTTGCGTACAATAGTCCAGTTAATCTCCTTGGTCTTTCTTTCCAGTGTTCAAGAAGAGTCGATTTTCCTGGCACCACTGCGATAGGTCTGCCACATGCCTCCAGATAGTCTCCCCTCGTCATTTGAGATCGGGCTCACGACCACTAAGGCATCGGCAAACTTGACAATGGTGTTGGAACTGTTTCTTGCCACACAGTCGTGGGTGTACACAACCCTGGGGGACTAATGAGGTTGGTAGAGATGTGACTACCCACCCTGACCATCTGGCTGTCTGGTGAACAAGAAGTCCAGGACACAGGTAAAAACACACCGCAACGTTCAATCCCTGTCAGCAAGTTTGCCTGCTTGCAGCCTTTATTAGCCTATTTCACGTGTCACTCACATTACCCTGATATTGGTGACCTATTGAATTTTGTGCTGCTAGAGAGATTCAAACGAGGGTAAAATATATAATCGATACAGCTTTTCACTTTCCCAAAAATACAGTTTTAATGGCATAATCTGATGTTTGTGTTCGGTTATGTACTCAAAGTCAGATTTTGTTCTACTGTTTCACCATAGTAGACCGGTGCCCGGCTGTAGAGCACAGTGTTTTACTGTTTCACCATAGTAGACCGGTGCCCGGCTGTAGAGCACAGTGTTTTACTGTTTCACCATAGTAGACCGGTGCCCGGCTGTAGAGCACAGTGTTTTACTGTTTCACCATATTAGACCGGTGCCCGGCTGTAGAGCACAGTGTTCTACTGTTTCACCATAGTAGACCGGTGCCCGGATGTAGAGCACAATGTTTTACTGTTTCACCATAGTAGACCGGTGCCCGGCTGTAGAGCACAGTGTTTTACTGTTTCACCATAGTAGACCGGTGCCCGGCTGTAGAGCACAGTGTTTTACTGTTTCACCATAGTAGACCGGTGCCCGGCTGTAGAGCACAGTGTTTTACTGTTTCACCATAGTAGACCAGTGCCCGGCTGTAGAGCACAGTGTTCTACTGTTTCACCATAGTAGACCGGTGCCCGGCTGTAGAGCACAGTGTTTTACTGTTTCACCATAGTAGACCGGTGCCCGGCTGTAGAGCACAGTGTTTTACTGTTTCACCATAGTAGACCGGTGCCCGGCTGTAGAGCACAGTGTTTTACTGTTTCACCATAGTAGACCGGTGCCCGGCTGTAGAGCACAGTGTCGGTAACGATGGAAGTTGGAGATCCATGTCCCACCCGGCTATGCAACACCCGCTATACCCGTGTTGAATTTGAAGTCGGTGGGGCGAATGGTTCTGGAGTTACGTGGTTTACAGCCGTACACACGTACAGACAGAGATATGGTGCATTTATAGATGGATAAAGACAGAAGAAGGTTCTATTCAACATGGCTTCTAAAGGTGGTTGGGAGAACCATAAGGCAGGTTGGTTCTTGTCTCTTGTGGAAATGTTAAATATGGTCTCTTTGTTTTTCTAGTATCATTGGTTTATTTGCATTCATTCCGATGGTCTGCAGTACCACACCGACTTGCAGATGTTGTTATTCCTCCGCACGAACAAGTCTCATCTCTAATGATAAAGCCAGGTGTAAAACATACAGTAGTGAAACTTGTTTAATATAGAATTGCTGAAGTCTTCGTCTTAATCTTTTTCCTCTGACAATGGCCAGAAGTAGAGGAGACGATAGACACTGAAGGCCAAACACCTCTAAATCCTTCCCATAAAGAAACATGTTATTACCAATTGCAGGCATGTTCTCTTAACAGTGTTTATTACTGTATTCCAGTGGTGCAGGGTCAGACCGGCTGGAATGTGATGTACAAACACCAAGACATCTGTAGCTGAACAGGTTCATCTGTAGCGCTCCCCGTGTCTCATTTGGAGCAGTGGCTCAGGGGTAGAGTAGCCGGTAAGCAGCCAGATGTGAACTGCGAGGTTCCCAGTTTGATCCCGGGCTCCTCCAGAGTTACTGGGGAAGTGTCCTTGAGCAAGACTCTGAACCCCTATAATTGCCCCTGATGTGCAGGTTGGTGCCTTGCATGGTTTCCTCTGCCATTGGTGTATGAATAGGTGAATGTGCACAATCTATGTAAAACGCCTTGGATAAAATGCTATATAAATGCACCATTTATCATTCAGAGACTTTCAGAGCTCAATGCTGTAGCAGTCACCAAGCCACTCTGGTTCCTATAAGACTGTCAACCTGGACTGAATGTGGGTCGTGTCACGTGTGTAGTATGTCTATAGATGAGATAGAATAACGTCATGTTGACTTCATGTTCTACCTGAGTGTCTGCGCTACAATACCAATTCAGAGTATTTTCTACTGTTGTGTCCAGAATGAGATTAAAGCCAGCCAACACGTTGACTATACTGACAATGCAATAGCACTTGCCTCTCACTTTCAGCAACACCTCCTAGCCTGGTCTGTATAGCCTGGTACAACAATGACTTACAGATGTGACCTCTATGGACTTTGTGCTTTGATGTCAGTCCACTCATTTTCATAGTGTAGATCTTGCTCAACATAAAGCATGTTTATTGAAGGGGTGTGAGGAAGCCAGGGTCTGCTACAGTGTACATAGTTTTCACACCTCCACATCACCCAGAAGCCTGTTGGTCTCGACCACAACAAATGTCCTGTTCTTGCTGCTCACTTAACAGACTGCTCTGCTGTCACAAACTGTAAGCATGCTCTTTCTTTTGTATTCGTGTGGGTCCAGCGTCACTGGAGCTGTCACACACATGGCTGTGGGATATGTATGTTTATGTGTACATTTTCTGAAAAAACTTATTTTGGCTTCAGCATTTAGAATTTTTTTCAATATTTGAAAGTGCACAGTGAACATAAACAGTGTTATGGAAGTTAGCTGAACATTATACTCATAAAGAAAAAGAGTAATCTGTTTATTAAAACCCGTTCTGGGCGGGAACCCCTTTTGGTGTTTTACCCCCTCAGGCTGGGAACCCATTTTGGGGTTCTGTACAGTATGTACAGTATTCAAAAATGTTACATTTTTGATGCTGTTATATAAATATTTGAAGTTTTTCAGAAAACTTTGATTTAGAGGCGTTTTTAGAATTGGCCTTATGCCTAAATAGGTTAAGTTCTGGGGAGCCTTTTTAACATGAATGACACACTGATGTGTTTTTCTATTTTTACCTGCCAATATGATGCCCCGAGGGCTAGAAGTGCTGAAACAACAGGTCTGGGAATGCCCATAATTGTTTTTTTCTTTTTTTTTTAATTGACATTTTTGGGCCGGGTAGGGCGTAACGTAAAATGTGTGCTAATTAGTAAGGCCAGGCGGGACCGTGGGCCAGCCCAGTCAGGGCCTAGGTAGGGCTGGGCCTTAATTGTCAGGCCAGTTGAGAACTCTAGTTTTCCCTGGCTGCTGGGCGCGGCTGCGTTAATAACTTTGGAGCGGGCCCGTCTAGAGTTTGAATGGACAGGTATCAAAAGGCAGACATCGAAGAGGAAGGACGGGTGGGGATTAATGATCAACATATGGAATGTCAGAACAGGTCAGCTCCATATGAAGATCTAAGGGTTTGAGGTCAGATGTAGAGTTGCTGGCCTCTATGTGTGTGAAGGGTGAATGTAATGCACAATCTCTGTAAAGCGCATTGGATAAAGGCGCTATATAAATGCACCATTTACGATGAGGTTAGTGTTGTGATCTTTATACAGTATATGGAGCAAGTCACGAGGCGTGACAGACGGACTGGACTGACTGACAGGTTTTGCAGGTTTTCATAGTAATCTGTGACCTACAGTTGCAATTAAGCTCAAATGTTAAGGTCACAAAATTGAGACCACTGTTTGTTTTGCCAGCTGCTTGAACATTTACATTGTACTCTAGCGCCCGTAGTGGACACTTTCCATGATTGGCTGCCTCTAGGCTGCCTCTAAGCCAATGGGAATACTCTGAACACTGCAACGTGAGTCCGTATTGGCTGAATACTCTGAACGCTGCAACGTGAAGCCGTATTGGCTGAATACTCTGAACACTGTAACGTGAAGCCGTATTGGCTGAATACTCTGAACACTGCAACGTGAGTCCGTATTGGCTGAATACTCTGAACGCTGCAACGTGAAGCCGTATTGGCTGAATACTCTGAACGCTGCAACGTGAAGCCGTATTGGCTGAATACTCTGAACACTATAACGTGAAGCCGTGTTGGCTGAATACTCTGAACGCTGCAACGTGAAGCCATGAGCTGAGGCTGCGGCACACAAACTGATCATAGATGTTCATAAACGAGAGCTTGCTGCAGCTGGCAATTATGACTGAGTCATTCTTGTTTTTTCCTTTCTTTTAATTATATATTTTTTGGCATCTTATCTTGATCTTGTTATAACGTGCTGTAGGGGAAGTGTGAAAAATATGGGGGGGTGTTCATTGGTGGTAATGGGTGGGTGGGGGATATGGAGATTTATATCGAACTTGGATACTTTGTGGATCATATCCTGCACAACTCAGATACTTATATATGCAAAATTGATCAAAGATAGTGCTGTTTGTCATGTATATTCTATCAAGGCTGTGTAGAAGTTCTTTAAGATGCTGATAGGACGAGAGACAAACAGGCAAACAAACAGTGACAACAGACGGAGAAATACACACACAAACACAAAGCTTCGTACAGGATTAGGATGTCTGCCAAAATGAAGAGGATGTTTCCCGCTGTTGAAACACAGAATCTTTTGTTTTGTCATCGCGCGCGGGTGCGTGCATGCTTGTGTGCGACGCACACACACAATGCGTGCATGTGTGCCCACTGTGCACCAGGCAGTGTGTGTGTGTCTCTCTGTGTACTCGTATCTCTGTACGTGTGTGCATGCACCAGTCTCTCTCTGCGTGTGTGTGTGTGTGTGTGTGTGTGTTCAGTAGCCTGAGCTAATGACATAAGTAAGCAGACATGTTCGGTGATGTATTTGTGCATGTAAACAATGTACGCCGTACCTCCAACCCCCCATCCACCCTCCCTCCCTCCTTCTGTTCCCCTGTGCTTTTATCTCTCCTCTTATCTCCTGCCCTCCAAATCTGCTCATCTGTCCCTCCCTCCCAGTTCTGTCGCTCCTCGCCTCTCTGTTTATCTGGCTGTTCCCCAGGCTTACTAGCGTTCTGCCTCGTTCTCTCTGTTGCCCTTTTTTTTTTTTTTTTTTCCAACTTTCATTTCATGTTCCATTTTCTCTCCCGTTCTCTTTGTAGTTTGTACTCCCTGCTGCCTTTCTTGTCTCTCTGTATTTCTGTCTATGTCGCTGATGAGGTGTGAGCCTGTGAGGATGTAAATAAATAAGAGACAAAGTCATCATTCCATCCCTCTCCACTCAGACGATGTATCTCTGATTGTAAGCTTGTAGGCTATACCCCGTGAGCAACAGAGGATGTGGACGGGTGGGTGCAGGGGGGTTAAGCAGGAAAGAGGGAGTTATTAAATGTCACTACCAGTTTACCATCACAAGGGGCCGGGACGCCATCTTTATTTTGGTCTCGGACTTAATGTCCGCTGCCAGTCAAAGAGAAGCATTCATTTGCCTTATTGGGGCGTGTTCTTCCCCTCCCACTTCTCCTCCCCCCTGCAGTTTTACAGTTGCTGCTAGTTATTGCAGCCAGAGGAGACATGGGAGGAGACATGGGAGGCCAGAAGGAACACGGCCGATAAAGAGTCCCCTTGCATTCAGAGTCAGACGAGGCCTTGATTTCAAAGAAGCAGGTTTAGACAAGAGCGCGCACAAGAGATAAATGTAGTGAATAATTAAGAAAGTGTTATCCAGAGCTATGGGCTGTGTCCACACTCCACAGAAAGCATTTTATTTCCTGTCATGTGTTTCCATGATGCACTATAGGAATGCTCCTCTTTCCAGCACTCTTGGCATCCAGCATTTTGTGGCAGAGCGCCCTGGTTGCCTCGAGTAGAATATATTTGAACTTCTGGGGAGGAACTACTACATCTACTGTATGTATGTCACTTCCTGTGCTGGGGGTTTGAGCGACACGCCCGGCGGTGTCTCACTGGATGGACGGGTAGTGCCCTAAACCACAGCTGTCTTCCAAACAGGGGATCCAGACCTAGGTTTGTGTCCCAGACCAATTTTCATGGGTGCTTTTTCAATTTCTTTTTCATTATTTCAAAAGATTAATGAATAAAAGAAAAAGGCAAATCTTACCATTTTCAGAGATAACAAGAATTTTTCCCTAAAGAATGTATCAGAAAAACTAGTGAAAATACAGATATAGGTTGTGAGCTTCTAGATTGGCTTGGGTCCCAAATTCCCCTTTTGGGTCTTGAGCTAAAAGGTTTGGGAACCACTGCTCTAAATCAGTGGTTCTCAAACTTTTTCATGCAAGGACCCGTCAAATTGATATTTATTTGGCCGCGTCTGAAGATAATTTTATGCCAGGGACCCCAGAAGAGAAGAAAAAATCACACCCGTATGAAGTGAGTGGTGCAACTCCGTGTGTGTGTGTGTGTGTGTGTGTGTGTGGGGGGTGAGTTCCAGATCCTTAGGAACGCACTCAGGGTGCCGGGCCGATTCCGGCGAGCTGCCCGCGTCCGAAACGGTTGAGAAATGACAGAGTTACCGTGTGGGGGTCCCTCTACTGTACCCTCTACTGTACTGTCACTGTACTGTACTGGGACGCCCGAAATCATCATATATACAGTTAATTTGTGTGTGTGTGTTGCGCACAGGTGGTGAAAAACAACCATGCTGTTTTTGTGCTCAAAAATCTAAGTGATTGTAGATGTTTAAAAAAGAACAGATGTACATGCTCACAGCTTGCATCATCTGCTATTTTTGAATAGCGAAAGTATAAAATATGGATGATTTTCACGCTATATTAAGTCATTCTGCTGAGGACCCCCTGGAAACCCACCTGGACCCCACTTTGAGAACCCACTGCTCTAAACATCAACACGGCCCCTTAATGTGTAAACGAGTGGTGTCCTTTCTCCTTATTGAAAAAAACAGAGGATATACATTAAAGAATGTGTGATAGCCATCTGTATAAAAATGACTTGGTTCCAGCATTGTGTCTTTCCCTGTTTTCCAGCCTTCGCCACTTCTATTCTTCTCCTCTTTGCGTCTCCTCCCCTCTACCCCCCCCCCCCCCCCCCCCCCTCTCCTGTGTTGCCCCCTCCCCTCAACATTACCAATTAGCTCTGTGGCCATAATGGATGTTGTTTGCCATGTTTCCTTGTCAGCAGATTGAATTAGCGCCTTTCTCTTTCTCTCTCTCTCTCTCTCTCTCTCTCTCTCTCTCTCTCTCTCTCTCTCTCTCTCTCTCTCTCTCTCTCTCTCTCTCTCTGTGTGTGTGTGCGCATGCCCGCTCAGTGTAAGTACAGTATGTGTGTGTCTGAATGTCTCGGTAGGTCTATCAGGGCCTTTTTGTTCCCCAACAAACTGTGTGTGTGTGTGCACACGCGCGCGCGCACACACACACACCAACATGTGCATCTGCCCATGTAGGGTGTGTGTGTGTGTGTGTGTACGTGTGTGAGTGATCATCTTATCGGCTCTTAGTACAGTAATGAAACACAGTTATAAATGGCTGCAATCCTGTTAACAAAACAGCACCTGAGAGCAGCCTCCTAGATAAATCAGAATGTCTCCGCCACCACCACCCCAACCCGGAGACTGTTGCTAAGGCGCACAATCACAAGTAGACAACTGACTCATTTTCTAGGCTGTCTGATAAAGCATCTGTCAACCTGGCGTCCCTGTTTCTAAATAGTATATGTCATTATGGCGAAAATCTTCAAACATTTGTTCAAACAAAACGGGAAAACACATTTTATTTTCAAGATTTTTCAATTTTTACAAAAGTAGATTTGTTGTTAAAGTCATATGACAAAGTATACAGTATAGGGCTTAATTGGTTAACGACTATATCACCTTGTAAAAAGATTACTGTATTTGTTATCGGTGTGTATGTTCTCTCTGTCTCTCTCTCCTTCCCTGTTGCTGGGAGTTGGATGGAGCTTTGTAATAATAAAAGCTGATATTGGCATATGGTTTTATATTGTTTCATGGCGTTGCGACATCCGTTGACTAAAACGTTGAACTAATGCTTATTTATCCTGGAGACTTTTGTAGTGTAACTGTTGGTTTGGCACCTTTATTGTGTCTCTGAGATGACATGTGCGTGTACTTAAATGTTCACATGCATGAAGATGAACACATACGCACACCTTACAAACACTGACACTCAGAAAGATATGTACACGCACACGCACACACACACATGTGCGCACGCACGCATACAAATACAAGCTGACACAATCACATGCACTGCCACATGCACAATCCCACACACATGAGTGTGCGAGCACACACGCGAGCACACACACACACACACACACACACATGCGTGCGCGTCTGTCTTTGTGCTGAGGGACCATTAAGACACTGTCTAATGCTGCGACATACTCCAGTGCTCACACACTTAATTGTGTTAATGTTTGAGTTCACATAATCTTTCAGCGCTGTCATTCTCTCAGATTATAAAGCCCTGTTTTCAATTACTGAACGCCTCGGCACTGTAGGCCTAGAATTCATGATATCCTCTTTCTGTGTGTGTGTGTGTGTGTGTGTGTGTGTGTGTGTGTGTGTGTGTGTGTGTGTGTGTGTGTGTGTGTGTGTGTGTGTGTGTGTGAGAGAGGTTGTGTGTGAGTATGCCAATAACGTGTGGCTGCACGCACACACACTGCAACGTGTGTGTGTCTAGTGTTTTAAGGGTTGTTCTGGTTGTTAGCCTTCAAAACTGGCTTCGGAGTCAAACAACCATGGCCGGTTTAGAACTACAGTAACAATGCAACTTGTTTTCACTTTTAGGTACACTTTTATACAGTATACTTCTTTGTGTGTGGATTTACACATGTGTAGGCCTACATGCGTGCGTGTTGTCTTGTGCATGTGAGTTTGTTTACGCGTGTGTGATCATGTGTGCTATTAATATGATGTTGGTTGAAAAAACAACACCCCTCAATGACAGCTCCAATGCACTCTCTCTCTCTCTCTCTCGATCTCCCATTTCTGAAACGCATCTGCGATGCTTTTGGCCTCAGTCACCGATCATCCCACCTCATCAGTTCTGGTGACAATGAGGAACAGTGAGCCCTGCATCTGTCAACATCTCCAAACACATTCCCTCCTCCCTCCTGCAGACAGTCGAGCATGAGAGGACTTTATGCGAGTGAAGACATTTTGAAAGGAGAAAACGCGCCGTGCACACAGTCATTATGTGTTGAATGAAGGCCACTCAACCATACAGAGAAACACAGAGCATATATTCTGGAGCTGTAGGCCTGTGTGTGTCAGTGGGCCTGTGTGTGTCAGTGGGCCTGTGTGTGTCAGTGGGCGCGGGAGGAAAGCTGTGGACTTGTTTCTATTTGCTTGTGTATATTTACCTGTATCCTATCCGGTGTGTGTGTGTGTGTGTGTGTGTGTGTGTGTGTGTGCGTGCGTGCGCACACATGTGAGTGTGTGTGTGTGTACAGTGTAGGTGTGTGCGTGCGTGTGTCACTGTCTCCTGTCTGTCACCACCCCAGTCATCCATCAGCCAGTGTGCTGCCAGTCTTCCCATTGAACTGTAGCGCTTATCATCACTCACGTATAGACACACAAACACACCTCGACTCCCACTGCAGCTCCTAAATATCTCCTGTACAGAACATTCTGGCTTAGTCATGCATTAATCATAGGAAATCTTGCAAGCTATTTTACTAACCGTCCATAAACTTGAACAGTAATTGGATGTATTCGGTTGCCAGTAAAGGGGCAGGGATGCATACATTACTGCAGTTGCTTGTGTTACCGTTATGTGACTGCTGTTATGCTCCAGTGATCAAATCTGTTGTCCTCACAATTGTTTTTCTTGTATTTATTTATTATATACATTTTAATTAATAGAGATAGCAGGAAACACAATGGCCGAGAGTTGTGGCTCCAAACACATGACATTTTTACCCACAACACCACTGGTTCTCCACTCCATCATTGGACCATTGCTACTCTACTCCAGCTTGTTAATTTGCTTTCATCTTCTCTCGGTTTGTCCCAGAATAGACTTCTAGAAAGAAAACTAGCCATGGGAACCTACATGGGTCTTTGGTAGCAGTATAGAGTTAAGAACCGTTCAACATGCAGTCAGGACAATTTTGTGATAGCTGCACATCACAAGAAAACGGAAAGTCACTGGCAACACGCCCGCGGCGCTAACTGCTGCTACCGCCTGTTAAAAACCGGGACGAGATGTAAGATGAGTTCATTAACTTTTTTTTACTGTGCAGTGCAATTTTCCCGTACACAGAAACAGTTGTTCTCTGTCACAAGCATATCAACAATCTTCCAACGAAAACAAGGTCTTCCTGTTTTGCATGCTGCTCCGATTAGTTGATTTAGTGCTTCTTTTGCTATCTCTGTAACCGTAACTGACGGGAAACTCCTCAGCAACTAATGTGCTCGGCGTGTCAGTCAAGGATTATTAGGCTATGTAACAAGTTCAACAAGGCCACATGGCCAAGAGGCACACACACATGTCATGATCTGAACCGTGTGTCATTGTCCTCTCTCTGGCTGACGGACACGACGGCGAGGAAAGGTAAACAATATGAAGATAAGAGCAGGTGATGATGGTATACTGTGTGGCGGTTTTATGTTGGCTTGGCTGTTCCTGGTTTGATGACAAGTGGTGGTTGGTTGAGGCCAGAATGTAGACCACATCACATGCACCTGTCAGACTCATTTATTGCAGTAGGTGACATAACATTATACTGCTATAAAAGATAAAAACAGAACTTATAAACACTGCACTGACAGCAAGCCTACCTATCATTGAATTTATTTTGTTTCCATCAAATTGCTACATTAATTGTTGAATGTGTTTATCCAGAACATGTCCACCTCTGGAGAATATACACTTTTTATATAAATTGGTCGAGTACTGAGAGAAATGTTGCCATTTTGTCCCCATTTCACTGCAGCTTTTCCCAATGGCAGCTGTGTAAATCTGACTATAGTCATAGACGTGCCCAACACACCTACTGGCCTTTACCTTGTCTCGCTGGGTGTAGCTTTTGACAAACCGGGGTTAATGGCATCGTGCACGGGGCCTATCCTTTGTACGGGAGCAGGCTATGCGGGCGGGCACGGTCAGTGCTATGTGCACAGCCCTTTAGAGAGAGGGACGGAGGGACGGGGATGCCATCAGGCATGCGTGTGTGAAGATATCTGGAAATGTTTGCACCCCAGAGATAACATTCTTCAGAGACAGAGGGGGGTGTATATGGGTGGGGGGGGATGTGGATGGGAGACAGAGAGGGCGAGAGGAGGGGGAGGGGGAGGGGGAGGTTTACGGTGGAACAGAGAGAAAGAAACGGACCCAGAGTTGAAGAGAGCGAGAGGGGAGAAAGAGCGAGATATGAGTGTATTTCCCCAGGACCACCTAAGCAGGCTAATCAAGATATGACTCCATTGATGTCAGCTCAGAGAATGTATGTGTACTGTGTGTGTGTGTGTGTGTGTGTGTGTTCGCGCGTGTGTGTGTGTGTGTGTGTGTGTGTGTGTGTGTGTGTGTGTGTGTGCGCGCGCACAGGCACGCACGCACTCTGAGATAAAAGACTAATATTTCAGAGGTTTTCCCCAATCCGATCCCTGCTGCAGCAGGTGAACCATAGTGCGTCCGTCTGTGTGTCTGTCTGCAGTGCATGCACTTTGTATGTGTAATATTGTGTATAGTATACTGTCCGTAAGAGTGTGTGTGTGTGTGTGTGTGTGTGTGTGTGTGTGTGTGTGTGTGTGTGTGTGTGTGTGTGTGTGTGTGTGTGTGTGTGTGTGTGTGTGTGTGTGTGTGTGTGTGTGTGTGTGTGTGCGCATGCGTGCGTGTATAATGTGTGTACATGTGTGTCAGTCAGAGGGCTGGGGCCGTGGTCCCACAGCCCCCATCATATCCTCTAGACCATGGAGAACAGACCCACACAGGAGTAATGAGCAGTGCACTGTTGTGTCTACGTGTGCGTGCATTCCCGTGTGATGTGTGTGCGTGGGTGATAAACGTCAGTGCTGTGATGTTGCATTAATTGCGTGCGGTGTCTTTGGTTCCCTCTCACGCAGTTAATGAAGACGCTCCAGGAATGGAGAGAGGGAGAGAGGGAGAGAGAGAGAGAGAGAGAGAGAGAGGGAGAGAGAAAATGATTACGAAATAAAGGAAGAGAAAGAAAGAATCAATTATTGATAAAAGATTGAGGGAAGAGAGAGTAAGAGTGAGGAAAAAGGTGATGGACAGAGACAGAGAGAGAGACAGAGAGAGAGAGAGAGAGAGAGAGAGAGAGAGAGAGAAAGGGGGGAACAGGCAGCAGTTCTCTGCCCTCCTGTGTAGCCCCGTGCTTCCAGCGTCGCCATGTCCCGCTCTGCATTTAAACACTTTAATTTGGCTTTTAAATGAAATAGACGTGTTATCATGGAGATCCCCTGGATTATTGTTACCATTAGCTCCCACGGGGACAAAAATTCCATGCTGTGATTGGTTAATGACTTTGGTCTGATTGGCAGCCGTCCGATGGGGGCGTACGGTGCGAGGGAGGTGAAAGGAGTGTGTGTGTGTGTGTGTGTGTGTGTGTGTGGGGTGGGGGGGGAGGCATGCGTCAAACAACTACATAGGCCTGCCCTACAACTGTTCACGGCATCCACTGCCATTCTGCGATGAGGACACTGTACTGTTCAAGGTTGTGGCGACAGCAGTTTGGGACCACAGCCTTGACTTAGAGGTAGGGGATGTTTATCAACGCGCTGTCAACTTGTAACACCTAGTATACCAAGTACACCAAGTATATAACACAGGCTTTGCTGAACTGAGTGATGACCATGAGAATGTTATTTGAAGATATAAAAGGGCTCCACATATGAGCACATGTGACAGACAGAAAGTAGTTTCTTTCGTTCCTTACATTATTTATGTCCTTCCATTCTTTCTTTCCTTCCTTCCAATTCCGTCCTTCCTTCTTTCTTGTTTGTTAGGGCTTTTCTTAACTCTTTACAGTTACAGATGTTGGTTGGTTATGGTTCTGGGTCTTGATTTTTTCTCAGTGGTTTAATAGAGGTATTTTGGGTTGTGTTTTCTTATTTTGTCTCATTTTAACACTTACTGTAGATTTGCGGAGAATTGAAATTGCGAAATAACCTTCCCTGCTGAGTACTTCACTAACCTTTGAAGAATCACCCGGGCGCTAATGTAAGGTCCGTTTCACGAAAGTCCGCCTGAATTTATTCCAATCGTTTGTAGTGTCCAACAGTGGAATATTTTTTATATTCCACTGTCCCGCTTTCTTTCTTTCTTTCTTTCTTTCTTTACTTCTGCCAGCCCACATATTATTTTCATAACCCAGACCCAGCAGTGCACCACGTACTGTAGCCCCTGTCGTTCGCCCTTCTTACTGTGATGATACTTACAATTTACAATTTAGGCATTTAGCAGACGCTCTTAATCCAGAGCGACTTACATTAAGCAAGAACAAAAGCATGGGAATACATCACATAAAAGCATTTATCATGAAACATGCGTAAGCTAAGAAAGTAACAGTGGAATATCTATATAATGAAACTATACATATGAACTATACATATATACTACTATGCTATACATATGTACTATGGCGTGCTATGACTATATACAATGTAACTATAGTGCTGTCTACATAACATGCTATAAGTCTGTATCAAATGCTATCTAAGTCTACAGAAATGCTATCTAAGGGGTAGGGTGGGGTAAAGGTGGGACGATAATAAGAGACGTCCATTTCTTCTCAACATCGGCAGAGAACAGTGTTGTCAGTGTTGAGGAATTAAAAAAAGCAGTGAAAAAAGCTGTTGGCACTGTAATGATGGGGCTGTGTTTTCCCCTCCGACTCTCCTCTGCTTCTACCGTTCCTTTTTACCCCTCTTTATCTCTCTCGCTCTCTCTCGCTCTCCCACATGGTTATTCTCTCTGTTATTCTCACTATACATCTCTTTCAGTTCGCTCTTTCACTCGTATGTCTTTAAACGCACTCTGTCTGTATTGATGTTTTTCCTCTCCGTCGAGGCCCCTGTGCTGCCTCTGTGCCTTTGTCTCTCAGCTTTTATAGTGTGTCCAAAAGCATTCTATGCTGCCGCTCCCCAGGTATGTTCTCTCTCTCTCTCTCTCTCTCTCTCTCTCTCTCTCTTCCTCTGCCCCCCCACTCGTAACCCCGGCCGAACCTTTTGCTCCCACACTCTTCCTGACTGCAAACAGCTGTGGTAATGGAGCCTCCCTTATATCTTCTGCAAGCTGTATTTTACATTTTGTGGGGCCGCATCTCCTAAAGTAAGGCAATCTCAGGTGCTAAGTGCGCCGACGAGGCCCAGCCGTATCACAGTTTAACCCATTCTGACCGGGCACCCATTTTGGTGTTGGCATCATGTTATGCTTTAGCTATTGAAAAATAGCAGATCTACAAGCTCATAGCGCGCCACCGAGTGGCGCGCTACGAGCTTGTAGGTCTGCTATTTTTGAAAAATCGAAGAACGACTGACATTTTTTAGAATCTGATCTCAGGTCAGAATGGGTTCATCAGACCAGTGTGTGTGCGTGTCCAGTGGAAACCTCGTATGAATCTGATCTCAGGTCAGAATGGGTTAATCTGGTCAGCAGCAGCGAGATCCTTATTACATGGCCCTGTATCTAAGCAGAGCAGGATATTTAGGGATAGCGGGACCGCATGTGAGATGACTGATGGATATACGGAGGGAGAGACCGAAAGTAGAGACGTAAAGAGAGAAGAGCTGGAGCTAAAGAGAGAAGAGCTAGGCCACTTTGAACGTGTTTAAGAGCTTGGCTGAGGAATGGCCACGGTGGCTGTGGTTCACTGGGTGGGATCGGTGTGTGTGTGTGTGTGTGTGTGTGTGTGTGTACTGTGTACAGTATGCTACAATATACTGCATGTACTGTATAGGCTGTGTGTGTGTGTGTGTGTGTGTGTGTGTGTGTGTGTGCGTGTGTGTGTGTGTGTGTGTGCGTGTGCGAGAGAGATAGGGAAGGGGATCCAGGGCATTTTCCTGGCATTTGACGGACAGCTTAACACCATGCTTGTAAAACAGCAGAGCAACATGTTCCACATGCCAAAGGACGCTCTCTCTCTCACACACTCACACACATGCACACGCATGCGCGCACACACACATGCACACACACGCGTGCTCACACATGCACACACACGTACACGGCACGCACTCATGCACATACACACATAAATGCAGGGTTGGAAAAGTGTAGAGTGGTAGTCTTATTTAATTTATTGGGTATCCTGGGTGAATGGGGTAAGAGTCACTAGGCATTAGAGCAATGAATTCTGGGGCTTTGGCCAGTCTCACATTATTTTCTCAACATTTCACCTGATTGCATCAAACCGCTCCCATTTAGACATCAAACCCTCTGAGGTTAGCCTGGCTGGATGACCAATGGGATCCCTCCCTCTGAGGTTAGCCTGGCTGGATGACCAATGGGATCCCTCCTTCTGAGGTTAGCCTGGCTGGATGACCAATGGGATCATACTGGAGCTTCTTTTGCAATGAACAGAATTCATTAGTTTGAGAGTTCAGGCTCTTAATGTCTTGTTTATGTAACAACCCCATGAATACTGGCAGGAGCTTTGTCTTCTATGACACTAGTTCTAAAATCCTTTTCATGTGCAAAGATGTTTCTGATATTTTCAAATAGTATAATGTTAGAGTAGTTAAACAGATTTTAATGCTGTATTAACTAATCTGGCTGTACTGTACTGTACTGTACTGTACTGTACTGTACTGTACTGTACTGTACTGTACTGTACTGTACTGTACTGTACTGTACTGTACTGTACTGTACTGGGTGATGTGTCTTCTGTCAAGGCTGCTTATTCTAAGCTAAACTTTAGGCTAGTTTTTCTGTAAAGTTGCTGGTAAATATTGTTTTTGTCTTGTTTCCAAAGTGTATCATTGCTTATTTGGGCTTGTTTCCTAACATTTCTTAAACCAGTGTTTCTCAAACATTTTCATGTCAGCGACCCGCCAAATGACTGTAATATGTCTTTCTTCCGCAGTCATCCATCTGAAAATATTTCACCACAGGGACCCTTATACAAGATTTGTGTAGTTAAAATGTTTCTAAAATGTCTCACATTTCTTTCTAGATTTCTTTGAACATATAGCCGATCTCCAAGTCGATCTTTGTGAGCTTGTAGATCTGCTGGTCTTATTTTCTGTCTAGCCAAATGTGGTAACAGCTGACTGTACTGTACTCATACTGTACTGTATGATGCTGGCTGAGTTCACACTGTACAGCTGACTGTACTGTAATGTATTCACACTGTAGCAGTGATGGTGACAAAGCCACAGGCTGAGGCTACGATTCACTTCCAATGGAAGTTGGCGACATTAAGCTACAAAGTGACGCCTGGCGCCCCATCACGTGCTGCTGGAGCTCAGCCTCTTTCAGCTCTCCAGTGACGCACGCGTCAATCAATCATTATGTTTTTGTTTCATGATATCCACTCCCTTTCACTCTCCACAATTCCTGCTCTGTTCCTTAAATGGAAAATATTATCATTTGTTTTTTCCGTTAACCAAGTCCCAGTGCTATTGAACCTTACCCTTTCACTTTCACGCCAACTCTGCAGCAATGGAGCTGGACACGCATGGCCATTTTGTAGCCCTGTTACGCAGCATCATGCAGTGTGTCACCGGAAAAGTATAAAGTTTTAAGTAGCAAAATATTGTCAAATTATTTCATAATAGTTTGAAACTATATTGTACGCTTGCTCAAAGAGGTTGCAGACTAATGGTCCCATATATGAAAAATTATATATATACAGTAATAGACCAGAGGCCTACTTGGGGAAATTATGTAAATCGGGAACAATGCATGTTTGGAATGCATGGCTATGCAATACCTGTTGTCAGGTTAGAGTATCCAGTCAGTATCCGCAGGCATCGGCCTACTCGGAAACCGTGCAAGTTGTAAATGCATGCCCCACACGCGTATTGCATGCCCCACACCTGTATTGCATGCCCCACACGCGTATTGCATGCCCCACACCTGTATTGCATGCCCCACACCTGTATTGCATGCCCCACACCTGTATTGCATGCCCCACACCTGTATTGCATGCCCCACACCTGTATTGCATGCCCCACACCTGTATTGCATGCCCCACACCTGTATTGCATGCCCCACACGCGTATTGCATGCCCCACACCTGTATTGCATGCCCCACACCTGTATTGCATGCCCCACACCCGTATTGCATGCCCCACACCTGTATTGCATGCCCCACACCCGTATTGCATGCCCCACACCTGTATTGCATGCCCCACACCCGTATTGCATGCCCCACACCTGTATTGCATGCCCCACACCTGTATTGCATGCCCCACACCTGTATTGCATGCCCCACACCCGTATTGCATGCCCCACACCCGTATTGCATGCCCCACACCTGTATTGCATGCCCCACACCCGTATTGCATGCCCCACACCCGTATTGCATGCCCCACACCTGTATTGCATGCCCCACACCTGTATTGCATGCCCCACACCCGTATTGCATGCCCCACACCCGTATTGCATGCCCCACACCCGTATTGCATGCCCCACACCCGTATTGCATGCCCCACACCTGTATTGCATGCCCCACACCTGTATTGCATGCCCCACACCTGTATTGCATGCCCCACACCTGTATTGCATGCCCCACACCCGTATTGCATGCCCCACACCTGTATTGCATGCCCCACACCTGTATTGCATGCCCCACACCTGTATTGCATGCCCCACACCTGTATTGCATGCCCCACACCCGTATTGCATGCCCCACACCTGTATTGCATGCCCCACACCCGTATTGCATGCCCCACACCTGTATTGCATGCCCCACACCCGTATTGCATGCCCCACACCTGTATTGCATGCCCCACACCCGTATTGCATGCCCCACACCTGTATTGCATGCCCCACACCTGTATTGCATGCCCCACACCTGTATTGCATGCCCCACACCCGTATTGCATGCCCCACACCCGTATTGCATGCCCCACACCTGTATTGCATGCCCCACACCCGTATTGCATGCCCCACACCCGTATTGCATGCCCCACACCTGTATTGCATGCCCCACACCTGTATTGCATGCCCCACACCCGTATTGCATGCCCCACACCCGTATTGCATGCCCCACACCCGTATTGCATGCCCCACACCCGTATTGCATGCCCCACACCTGTATTGCATGCCCCACACCTGTATTGCATGCCCCACACCTGTATTGCATGCCCCACACCTGTATTGCATGCCCCACACCCGTATTGCATGCCCCACACCTGTATTGCATGCCCCACACCTGTATTGCATGCCCCACACCTGTATTGCATGCCCCACACCTGTATTGCATGCCCCACACCCGTATTGCATGCCCCACACCTGTATTGCATGCCCCACACCCGTATTGCATGCCCCACACCCGTATTGCATGCCCCACACCTGTATTGCATGCCCCACACCTGTATTGCATGCCCCACACCTGTATTGCATGCCCCACACCTGTATTGCATGCCCCACACCCGTATTGCATGCCCCACACGCGTACGGGTACTTTTTGTCATAGATCCCGTTCAATCGGGCTGGCCAATCATGGAAGCCGGTGCCTACACCCCACGCCTATACACAGAGATTCTGCGTGTCCTCTGCAGACGGTGTGACACAGATATACGTGATTGTAATTCTGCAAACTGTTAATAAATACTTCAATCAATTGAATCAATCAATCAATCAATCAAATTGTCTGGTTCTCAGAAACCGTTGGTCTGAGTGAATTTCAACTCGGCACTGCACACATCTTGGTCATCTGGGACGCACTCTCCAAGTTATGTCCGGTGCAGTCGGACACACAGACAGACACATCATGTTGAGGCTTCTTGTCACCAAGGATATAACACATTATAACAGCCTCGTCAAATTTCAAACACCAAGTTCATCAAGTTCATAACAAGTAAGGTGTTGTTTGGATTTCATTGTACAAATAAGCATTTTGTTGAATATTTGCGTCTTTTTTCATCTGAGGTTGTGGCTGTTGGCTGATGTGTTTCCTACGGCGTCTAAAAGCCCCGACATGCCGGCTACTGGTGACTCACGGGAAGCAGAGGAATCGCATCCTAGAATGAAACACAAACAAAAGTCCTCTTTTCACAATCTCTCACCATCTACCCCATCTGTTCCCTACCTCCCTCTCTCTCTCTCTCTCTACTCCCTCCGTCTCGCACTCTCATTCCTGTCGCAACGAGAGAGAAACGCCATTCAAAGTACCTCAAGCTGAACTGAGTGAATTGAGGGCGAGGTTGCGGGACAAGTCTTATCAAAAAACTAAAACTAAACACAAGAAAAAGCAGACGGGTGACTCTGGTTCGGTTGTGAAACTGTATCTGTGAAAACACAGCAGTGCATTTCAGTCTGCTTTCCAGAGGTGGAGATATACTGTACTTTGGGGAACAGAATGCTGTCTGTTGTTCCAGTGTGTGGAGTTTGGATTGATGAAATTTTAGCTTATGAATTGAGCCACATGCATTATGCATAATAACAAGAGGGGGGGTGGTGGAGGGAGGGGGAGAGAGATGGATAGGGAGAGGGAGAGAGAGAGAGAGAGAGAGAGAGAGAGAGAGAGATCTTGTCATCACTAAAAGAGAGTGATAGAAAGATGGACAAAGGAGATGCCCCAAGGGAGTACGCACTCATTCTGCATGGCTGCCCATCCGTCACCATGGAAACTGTGTGTGTGTGTGTGTGTGTGTGTGTGTGTGTGTGTGTGTGGGGTTGTGGATGTGCGTGCATGTTGTG